>NW_006774288.1:1210574-1220356 GCF_000442215.2 Lipotes vexillifer | reverse complement strand
CTGAGTAATATTCCATTGTATATATGTGCCACATCTTCTTTATCCATTCATCCGACGACGGGCACTTAGGTTGTTTCCATCTCCGGGCTATTGTAAATAGAGCTGCAATGAACATTTTGGTACATGACTCTTTCTGAATTCTGGTTTCCTCAGGGTATATACCTAGTAGTGGGATTGCTGGGTCATATGGTAGTTCTATTTGTAGTTTTTTAAGGAACCTCCATACTGTTCTCCATAGTGGCTGTACCAATTCACATTTCCACCAATGGTGCAGGAGGGTTCCCTTTTCTCCACACATTCTCCAGCATTTATTGTTTCTAGATTTTTTGATGATGGTCATTCTGACTGGTGTGAGATGATATCTCATTGTAGTTTTGATTTGCATTTCTCTAATGATTAATGATGTTGAGCATCCTTTCATGTGTTTGTTGGCAATCTGTATATCTTCTTTGGAAAAATGTCTATTTAGGTCTTCTGCCCATTTTTGGATTGGGCTGTTTGTTTTTTGTTATTGAGCTGCATGAGCTGCTTCTAAATTTTGGAGATTTATCCTTTGCCAGTTGCTTCATTTGCGAATATTTTCTCCCATTCTGAGGGTTGTCATTTTGTCTTGTTTATGGATTCCTTTGCTGTACAAAAGCTTTGAAGTTTCATTAGGTCCCATTTGTGTATTTTGGTTTTTATTTCCATTTCTCTAGGAAGTGGGTCAAAAACGATCTTGCTGTGATTTATGTCATAGAGGGTTCTACCTATATTTTCCTCTAAGAGTTTGATAGTTTCTGGCCTTACATTTAGGTCTTTAATTCATTTTGAGCTTATTTTTGTGTATGGTGTTAGGGAGTGTTCTAATCTCATACTTCTACATGTACCTGTCCAGTTTTCCCAGCACCACTTATTGAAGAGGCTGTCCTTTCTCCACTGTACATTCCTGCCTCCTTTATCCAAGATAAGGTAACCATATGTGCATGGGTTTATCTCTGGGCTTTCTATCCTGTTCCATTGATCTATCTTTCTGTTTTTGTGCCAGTACCATACTGTCTTGATTACTGTAGATTTGTAGTATAGTCTGAAATCAGGGAGCCTGATTCCTCCAGCTGTTTTTTGTTCTAAAGATTGCTTTTGCTATTTGGGGTCTTTTGTGTTTCCATACAAATTGTGAATTTTTTTGTTCTAGTTCTGTGAAAAATGCCGGTGGTAGTTTGATAGGGATTGCACTGAATCTGTAGATTGCTTTGGGTAGTAGAGTCATTTTCACAATGTTGATTTTTCCAATCCAAGAATATGGTATATCTCTCCATCTATTTGTATCTTTAATTTCTTTCATCAGAGTCTTATAATTTTCTGCATACAGGTCTTTTGTCTCCTTAGGTAGGTTTATTCCTAGATATTTTATTATTTTTGTTGCAGTGGTAAATGGGAGTGTTTTCTTAATTTCACTTTCAGATTTTTCATCATTAGTGTATAGAAATGACAGAGATTTCTGTGCATTAATTTTGTATCCTGCTACTTTACCAAATTCATTGATCAGCGCTAGTAGTTTTCTGGTAGCATCGTTAGGATTCTCTATGTATAGTCTCATGTCATCTGCAAACAATGACATCTTTACTTCTTTTCAGATTTGGATTTCTCTTATTTCCTTTACTTCTCTGATTGCTGAGGCTAAAACTTCCAAAACTATGTTGTATAAGAGTGGTGAGAGTGGGCAAACTTGTCTTGTTCCTTATGTTAGTGGAAATGGTTTCAATTTTTCACCACTGAGGACAATATTGGCTGTGGGTTTGTCATATATGGCCTTTATTATGGTGAGGAAAGTTCCATCTGTACCTACTTTCTGCAGGGTTTTTATCATAAATGGGTGTTGTCTTTTGTCAAAAACTTTCTTTGCATCTATTGAGATTATCATATGGTTTTTCTCCTTCAGTTTGTTAATATGGTGTATCACGTTGATTGATTTGCATATATTGAAGAATCCTTGCATTCCTGGAATAAACCCCACTTGATCATGGTTTATGATCCTTTTAATGTGCTGTTAGATTCTGTGTGCTAGTATTTTATTGAGGATTTTTGCATGTATGTTCATCAGTGATATTGACCTGTAGTTTTCTTTCTTTGTGACATCCTTGTCTGCCTTTGGTATCAGGGTGATGGTGGCCTTGTAGAAAGAGTTTGGGAGTGTTCCTCCCTGTGCTATATTTTGGAAGAGTTTGAGAAGGACAGGTGTTAGCTCTTCTCTAAAAGTTTGATAGAATTTGCCTGTGAAGCCATCTGGTCCTCAGCTCTTGTTTGTTGGAAGTTTTTTAACCGCAGTTTCAATTTCAGTGCTTGTGATTGGTCTGTTCATATTTTCTATTTCTTCCTGATTCAGTCTTTGCAGGTTGTGCATTTGTAAGAATTTGTCCATTTTTTCCAGGTTGTCCATTTTATTGGCATAGAGTTGCTTTTAGTAATCTCTCATGATCTTTTTTTTATTTCTGCAGTGTCAGTTGTTACTTCTACTTTTTCATTTCTAATTCTATTGATTTGAGTCTTCTCCCTTTTTTTCTTGATGAGTCTGGCTAATGGTTTATCAACTTTGTTTATCTTCTCAAAGAGCCAGCTTTTAATTTTATTGATATTTGTTACTGTTTCCTTCATTTCTTTTTCATTTATTTCTGATCTGATCTTTATGATTTCTTTCCTTCTGCTAATTTTGGGTTTTATTTTTTTTGTTCTTCTTTGTCTAATTGCTTTAGGTGTAAGGTTAGGTGGTTTATTAGAGATGTTTCCTGTTTCTTAAGTTACGATTGTATTGTTATAAACTTCCCTCTTAGAACTGCTTTTGCTGCACCCCATAGGTTTTGGTCACTGTGTCCCCATTGTCATTAGTTTTTGATTTCTTCAGTGATCCCTTGGTTATTAACTAGTGTATTGTTTAGCCTCCATGTGTTTGTATTTTTTACAGATCTTTTCCTGTAATTGATATCTAGTCTCATAGTGTTGTGGTCAGAAAATATACTTGATACGATTTCAATTTTCTTAAAATTACCAAGGCTTGATTTGTGACCCAAGATATGATCTATCCTGGAGAATGTTCCATGAGCACTTGAGAAAACTATGTATTCTGTTGTTTTTGGATGGAATGTCCTATAAATATCAATTAAGTCCATCTTGTTTAATGTATCATTTAAAGCTTGTGTTTCCTTATTTATTTTCATTTTGGATGATCTGTCCATTGGTGAAAGTGGGGTGTTGACATCCCCTACTATGAATGTGTTACTGTCGATTTCCCCTTTTATGGCTGTTAGTATTTGCCTTATGTATTGAGGTGCTCCTATGTTGGGTGCATAAATAGTTACAATTGTTATATCTTCCTCTTGGATCAATCCCTTGATCATTATTTAATGTGTTCTTTGTCTCTTCTGATAGTCTTTATTTTAAAGTCTATTTTGTCTGATATGAAAATTGCTACTCCAGCTTTCTTTTGGTTTCCATTTGCATGGAATATGTTTTTCCATCCCCTCACTTTCAATCTGTATGTGTCCCTTGGTCTGAAGTGGGTCTCTTATAGACAGCATATATATGGGTCTTGTTTTTGTATTCATTCAGCCAGTCTGTGTCTTTTGGTGGGAGCATTTAGTCCATTTACATTTAAGGTAATTATCGATATGTAAGTTCCTATTCCCATTTTCTTAATTGTTTTAGGTTTGTTATTGTAGGTCTTTTCCTTCTCTTGTGTTTCTTGCCTAGAGCAGTTCCTTTAACATTTGTTGTAAAGATGGTCTGGTCGTGCTGAATTCTCTCAGCTTTTGCTTGTCTGTAAAGCTTTTAATTTCTCCATCAAATCTGAATGGTATCCTTGCTGTGTAGAGTACTCTTTGATGTAGGTTTTTCTCCTTCATCACTTTAAATATGTCCTGCCACTCCCTTCTGGCTTACAGAGTTTCTATTGAAAGATCAGCTGTTAACCTTATGGGGATTCCCTTGTGTGTTATTTGTTGTTTTTCCCTTGCTGCTTTTAATATGTTTTCTTTGTATTTAATTTTTGACAGTTTGATTAATATGTGTCTTGGCATGTTTCTCCTTGGATATATCCTGTATGGGACTCACTCTGCTTCTTGGACTTGATTAACTATTTCCTTTCCCATATTAAGGAAGTTTTCAACTATAATCTCTTCAAATATTTTCACAGTCCCTTTTATTTTTCTCTTCTTCTGGGACCCCTATAATTTGAATGTTGGTGCATTTAATATTGTCCCAGAGGTCTCTGAGACTGTCCTCAGTTATTTTCAATATTTTTTCTTTATTCTGCTCTGCAGTATTTATTTTCACTATTTTCTCTTCCAGGTCACTTATCTGTTCTTCTGCCTCAGTTATTCTGGTCTTGATCCCTTCTAGAGTATTTTTAATGTCATTTATTTTTGTTGTTCATCATTGCTTGTTTCCTCTTTAGTTCTTCTAGGTCCTTGTTAAATATTTCTTGCATTTTCTCTATTCTATTTCCAAGATTTTGGATCATCTTTACTATTATTATTCAGAATTATATTTTAGGTAAACTGCCTATTTCCTCTTCATGTTTTAGGTCTCGTGGGTTTTTATCTTACTCCTTTATCTGCTGTGTTTTTCTGTCTTCTCATTTTGCTTATCTTACTGTGTTTGGGGTCTCCTTTTTGCAGGTTGCAGGTTTATAGTTCCTGTTGTTTTTGGTGTCTGTCCCCAGTGGCTTAAGTTGGTTCAGTGGGTTGTGTAGTCTTCCTGGTACAGGGACTAGTGCCTGTATTCTGGTAGATGAGGCTGGATCTTGTCTTTCTGGTGGGCAGATCCACATCTGGTGGTGTGTTTTTGGGTGTTTGTGGACTTATTATGATTTTAGGCAGCCTCTCTGCTAATGGGTGGTGTTGTGTTCCTGTCTTGCTAGTTGTTTGGCATAGTCACCACCATCTTTAAACTCTGGCAGAATATGAAACAGCTTTAGCGAGTGGAGGAGGAAGGAGGCAAGAAAGAACGAAGAAGGCCCATAATCCCTACACTGAGTGTATGTGGAAACCACAAGCTTCTGTTGGTGAAATGAGTGAGAAATCTCATCTTTCATCAAGGGCTGAAGTAAAATGAATGTATTGGAGGAATATTCACATTTCTTGGAGACTCTTTTTGGAAACTTAAATTAACTGTAAATATATTCAAAATTCTGTAACAATATGTGATAAAATTTTGTTTTAAGTACAAATTTAAGTATATAACATAAAATGGATTAAAATGTACAAGACACACAAAAATTAGCAAAATACTTGCATAAAACATAACAAAAAGTATGCTACCAACATAAAAGAATGTATTAAAAAAATTAAAAATGAGTGAAGATTTTAAGCATTTGTATTAAAAAGAAATATGTATAGTTGATAAATTCATGGTAAGTTATTCAAATTTATTAGTAATCAAAAAATGCCTTACAAAATTAATACACAGTTTACATGTTAGAAACTGGTAAGTAATGCAAGTACTTAAGAGATCAAAGAAACCAAGTTTGAAAAGAGAGTGCAGAAATATTCTATTCACTCTTGCTGGGAGTACAAATGAATCCAAGTGTTCTCATGGTCACTGCAGGTGAATAATCACCATAAGTATAAGTAGTTATTTTTGATGAAGCCAACTGCTACAAACTTTTCATAATAATATATGCAATATACTATATGTATATGCAAAGTTTAATTATCACAATTATAGTTTATTCATACTATAGAAAATTTGAGAAAAATCTATGCATAGTAGATGTCTGGTTAAATCAGTCATAATGCATATAAGGACTTATTAAACACCTGCTAAATTATTATGATACCCTATATTTATGATTTGGAAAAGTGCCCATTACATATGTTGAATGAAAGTACCTCATGCATAGGGTTTCTCATTTTGTAAATACACATACCCAGTGAGAATCATGTTACTACATTGTAATGTGATTTGGGATGATATCTACTTTCTTACATTTCTCTATATTGCTGGATTTTCTTTTTATATTATGATAGGTCACTTGTACAATCAAGAAAAATAATTACTTTCAGTAACAAAAAATGTTGAGAAAATCAAATTCCTACATTTACAATGGGGGAAAAGAAAGCTTTTGGCATGCTGGAGTTTTCATCCAGTGGCACTGAAGAGTTGTGAAAGTTAATAGATGTTAATAACATTCTTTGGTCAATTCATATAGCCTAGTGTATATGTGTGATTCATATATATATATATATATATATATATATATTAATTTGGGGAATATACTTTTCTTTTATAAATATTATATTTAACAAAGTAGAAGTTTAACACAGATTGAAGCCCCACGTTTGATGAGCAAATAATTTGCCTCATAGGTTAGCTATTTCTTCAGATAAGCAAACTGTTGCCCTGATAAGGCAACAGATGACTAAAAGAGAAAACCATTTACCCAGAAAAATTGGTTGGTAAGAGTTTTCTGAAGCAAATAAGAATTTTTTTTTTTTTTTTTTTTCCTTTTCAGTCTTTCTAGACAAGAATATCCTGGTGCAAACAGCAGAGTTATACAGACTCAGGTGGTCTCTCTTCTTAGTCCCTTCCTGTGTACATTCTCAGCATGAGTTGTAGGATAAACATGGCCATCTGGAGTAGCGAGTTGAGATGTAGAGACTATGTATCAATGTCCCATTGGTGAGGTTCCATTCTCTGTGATTGTCTGATTTTCTCATTCTTTTTTTTGCATAATCCTCTTGGACAGAGATTGCAAAATAGCATTTAAGACTCTGGAAATCACACACTTGAATGCTCTGACTCACACCAATACTTAGAGAATAATTGTGATCAGATATCTAGTCCAGAGTGCCCAAATCAAACCAAGAGTACCCTTTCCTAATCCAAAAAGACCACAAAGACCCAAATGAGGACATTTGCCAAATTACTTAAATTTTTGTGATTTCCTTGTTTGTTTCATGGATGATTTTTATAGTATTAAAAACCACAGAAATATCTTTGATGATGCAAGTATAGGAATTTTCCATCCTGGATGAAATATATTCAATCTAGAGGGGACAGTTTTATACCAAGGGCTTTTCTGTTTTTGACCCTGTCTGTCAACTCCCATGAACCTCTCTATCAAGGACTTTTATGGCTTTGGGGCTATTGATAACTACCCTGATATTCTCTGAACCATAACTTGCAGGATTTTTCCACCCTTCTGAGCTTCTTTTTCATTGTGAAATAAAGAGGCTTGAGGACAAAAGAAAGCAGTTTAGTTGAGAATTCCCCTTCAGTCAGGAAGCACTATACTTTAAGTCAGGGCAGAGCTTTTTTGTTTTGTTTTCCTTTTTTGAACTAATTTATCTTGTGATCACTTTTTCTAAGAGGAGGAATTAATGGACCGTATTAATTGTCCATTAACTGTATGCTATGAGGGGCTATACAGGATTTAGGCATTAGTTTATCAAGATAATAAATTAATTTCATTTTTCTGGTAGGAGACAATGGTTTGTTAAACTTTATTGAGGAATAATTGAGTTACAATAAATGGAATATATTTAAACTGAAAAATTTATCAGTTTTCATACATATGTCTACCCCTGAAAACATAACCACAATGAAGATAACAAATGTTTCCTTTACCACCAGTGCTGTCCTCATGTGCCTTTTAATCTGAGTTTCCCTCTATCCTCATCCTCAGGCAGCACAGTCATTCAACAGCTTTCTTCTAAAATAGTTTGCATTCTTTATAACTTTACATAAATGAAATACAATAAGTATGCATTTTTACCTGGATTTTTTTGACTCAGCATAATGCTGTTGACATCCACCCTTGCTATTCATATATCAAATTTTTCTTGTATTTTATTGCTTAGTAGTTATCCATTATATGATATGCCACAACTTATGCCTGTAAGTGTTGATGAATATTTCGTTTGATTCTGTTTCGGAGCTATTATATATAAAGCCATTGTAAACATTTGTGTATGAGGCTTTGTGTGGATATGTTTTTATTTTTTGGGGGGTTGGTATGTATTGGCAAGTCATATAGCAGGTGAATAATAATTTTAAAAACTGTCAAACTTTTTTCAGAAGAAAATGGACTATTTCATATTTCTACCCTGAGTGCAGGAGAGTCTAAATTGCTCCACAAACTCATTAATACTTAGGATGATCAATTTGCTTTAATATTAGCCATTCTAATGGATATGTAGTTCTATCACCTTGTCGTTTTAATTTGCATCTTTCCAAATGTTAATGATGTCAAGCATATTTTCACGGGATGATTTGCTATTCGTATATCTGATGAAATGCGTGTACAAATCTTTTGTTTGTTTAGCAATTGTGTTTTTTTGTTTCTTGTTGTTGTTATCCTTCTATTATTGAGTTGTGTTTTTAAAATATTTTTCTGAATGCAAAACCTTTATTGGATACAGTTTTCCAACGTTTTCTCAGCCTGCATCTTGCCATTTTATTTTCTTTAAGGTGTCTTTCAAAGAACAAAACTTGAATTCTCATGAAATTCATGTCTCATTTTGCTTTGTGGATCATGAATTTTGTGCTCTAAGAAAACTTTTTCTACCTCAAGATAGGAAAGATTTTTTTCCTACTTTCTTCTAAAACTTGCATAGGTTTAGGTTTTCCATTTAGGTCAATGATCCATTTTGTGTCAAGATTTTTCTATTGTATGAGGTAAAATTTGACATTTGCATCCTTCCCTGTGGATATCTAGTTGATCCAGCATACTTTGTTGTCTTTATTTTCTCCACTAAGTTGCCTTGAAATCTGTTTTAAGTTAATTGACCCTATATATAACAATTTTACATCCAGAGATCTGAAATTCTTGTTCTTTTCCATTGATGTACAAGTTTACTTGTTCTTGTCAATACTAAATCATCTTGATTAGTATAGGTTTGTAGTAAGTCTGGAAAAAAGATAAAGTGATTAAGTCCTCTAATCTTTCTTTAAAAATTTCTTTGGTTGGGCTTCCCTGGTGCAACAGTGGTTGAGAGTCCGCCTGCCGCTGCAGGGGACACAGGTTCGTGCCCTGGTCCGGGAAGATCCCACAGGCTGCGGAGCGGCGGGGCCCGTAAGCCACGGCCACTGAGCCTGCACGTCCGGAGCCTGTGCTCCGCAACGCGAGAGGCCACAACAGTGAGGCTCCCGTACCGCAAAAAAAAAAAAAAAAAAAATGTCTGTGGTTGTCCATATACACTTCAATTAAACTATAATCAGAGTGCCAATACTCACCAAAAAGGCTGTTGGAATTTTGTTAGGTATAGGATTAAATCTATAGGTGAATTTGGGAAGATTTGCCATTAAACAAAAATAGAGCCTTCTAATTCATAACCATTGCATATTTTTTTCATTTATTCACATTATATTTCATTTATTTATTTATTTATTTTCATTTTCAGATCACAGGTTTTAGACATCTTTGGTTAAATTTATCTCCATATAGTTATGCCATCAGTCCTATTTAAATGAAATAATTAAAAAAATATTCTAATAGCTTGCAACCAGAGTATAAGGGCAATATTGATTTTTGAATATTAACCTTGTATCTTATGACATTACTAAATTCATTTCTTAGTTCTGGTGGTTCTTATAGGTGTTTTATAGACAGACATTTTTAATGTAAACAATTATATTATAAACAATTAAGGAAATATTTATTTATTTTCTCTCTTTGGGCCTTTTATTTTTATTACCTTTGTACAATAGTGAGACCTCCAGTAAAACACTGAATAGATGGGCTTCCCTGGTGGCGCAGTGGTTGAGAGTCCACCTGCCAATGCAGGGGACACAGGTTCGTGCCACGG
>NW_006774288.1:1081800-1209972 GCF_000442215.2 Lipotes vexillifer | reverse complement strand
GAAAAAAAAAAAAAAAAAAAAAAAAGAAAAAAATATTAAAACACTGAATAGAAGGGATGAAAGTTGATATCCTTGCCTCATCCTTAATCTTTTTTTTTTGTTTGTTTTGTTTTTTTTCTTTTTTTTTTTTGCAATACGGGGGCCTCACTGTTGTGGCCTCTCCCATTGCAGAGCACAGGCTCCAGATGCTCAGGCTCAGCGGCTATGGCTCACAGGCCCAGCCACTCTGTGGCATGTGGGATCTTCCCAGACCAGGGAATGAACCCGTATCCCCTGCATTGGCAGGTGGACTCTCAACCACTGCGCCACCAGGGAAGCCCCATCCTTAAACTTAAAAAGACAAAATTTAACTCTTTTGCAATTAAGTATAATGTTGAGTGTGTCATTCTTTGTCCTCAGGTGTAAGGTTTTTATAGATGCCATTTAACATTTTGAGGAAGTTCCCTATTGTTCCTAGTTTATTGAGCATTTTTGTTATAAATGAGTGTTGTATTTTTTTCAAACTTTTTCCTACATATATTGAAAGGATGTTAATATTTAAATTACACTGCTTGTTTTCAAAATGTAAGACCTACTTTTCATTCCTGGAATAAACACTACCTGGTACTGGGGTACTATCCATTTTCCCTGTATTGTTAAGGCCAATGATTCAATTTGTTGATTTTCTTTTAAAGGATTGTCCCATCTATGAGATACACTGACCTTTAATCTCTCCTTTATCTCTATCTCTCTCAATCTTTCACCCTCTCTCTTCTCTCTTCTTATCCTCCTCCTTCTCATTTTGAATATATTTATCAGTTCTTGGTATTAGAGTAATATTAGCCTCCAAAGTGGGGAAAAAAGTTGGGCTATAATCCCTCATCTTCAGTTTTCTGAAACAGCATATATAAGATGAGATTTTGTTTTCTTTTGTTTTCTATAACACTTCAATATAATTTACCATTGAAATCATCTGGACTTGAAATTTTTTTTTGAAAAAGTTTTTGATAATGTAATCCATTTTCTCTTCTTAAGATGTAATGCCAGTTATAATGAATGGTATATTTAATGACATTTGTCCATTTAATCCAAATTGTTGAATTTGTTGGCATACATTTGTTCATAGTGTTTTCTTGCTAATTTTTTAATGTCTCTAGAATCTCTGATAACCTCTTTTTCATTCCTGAGAATGGCAATTTGTGTTCCCTCTCTTTTTTCTTTTTTTTTTTTTTTTTTGCGGTACGCAGGCCTCTTACTGTTGTGGCCTCTCCTGTTGCAGAGCACCGGCTCCCGATGCACAGGCTCAGCGGCCATGGCTCACGGGCCTAGCCACTCTGCGGCATGTGGGATCCTCCCAGACCGGGGCATGAACCCATGTTCCCTGCATCAGCAGGCGGACTCTCAACCACCAGGGAAGCCCTCCCTCTTTTTTTTTCTTCATCATTTCAGTTAGATGTTTGTCAAATATCAAAGCACCATTTTTAAATTTAATTTTCTCTGTTGTCTCTCTGTTTTTAATTTCATAGATTTATGCTTTTATCTTTTTATTTCTTGCCTTATACTTGTTTATACTTTGTTTCTTTTCTTCTGATTTGTTAATGTGGAAAGTGAGATCACAAAAGTTAACTCATTCTGTTCTTATATAAGCACATTTTATGATATGTTGTAATTTTTTTGTCATTTATCTCTAAATATTTTCTTATGTCCTATGTGATTTCACCTTTGACCCATAAATTTATTTTATCTGATATTAAATTTTGCACACTAAACTTCCTAAATGGATTGTTTACATGACACATTGTTTTACAACTATTTACTTTCTACTTATCTGTGTATTAACCAAATCATATTCAGAAACACTCTGGGCTGCAGTTGTATGAAATCCATTTGGAAGTCTTCTAAAATACCATGATGCTTGCTTGGGTTCTTGTTCAAATTTTGTGTTGATAGTTTTACCAGCATTATGTTGGTGACATATGAGGAATGTTCTAGAGATACCCTCACCAACTTGTAAGATTTTATCACCAGGGTTGATTGAGTACAGTGGTCAATTTAACCTTGCTCTGATGGATAAAGTCCTGTACAATTTTAAAGATGTTATTTCAGATGCTCTGGTTCCATCACATGGGCACATTGATATTGTTAGAGATTATTCTTGTATAATTTGCATCCAGGTATTGTTCCATTATTTTTTTCATATTCTGGAACTGATTGATGGCTTTCCATGGCCTCTTTGAAATTCTCAAAATATGTAGTTTGGGCAGTAGTACAGGGGCCAGGATTTTAGTGAGAGTTGCTTCTTTGACATAATGATCAGCTAGGGTGTTTTCCACATTTTCTGTTACCTCTCCCTCTGCCACCCTCACACACTGCATCATTGTTTTTTGTTTCCGTTTTTGTTTTCATAATAACCACCTCCTTTAGATATACTAATATGCCTAATAGATCTTTTATCTGTTTAATATTTTTTAGTTGGAGTTCCTGTTGAAGTGAAGATACTACCTTGTTTTCAAAGCATTCCAAAATCTTTATTTATCCACAGAATATTTATTTGTCTCCAGATTTTGGGCAAACTCCTATGAGTGAAATAAGTTACAAGTCTAATAAAGGATCTTATTCTAGGGATGAGTTGAGACATATTATGGTGTAACCAACCTAGAGTCTAAACAGTTATGAATTTCATAACAGTATTTAAAACACTAAAATAATGGATAGAAATGTGTCAAGGAGATTTATAATTTAATTTCATTGGAGATAATTTTACTTGGGAAGAATGCTGTGTCTTATGAGTGTGCACAATGAAAGGGACCATCAAATTTAAGGGACATATTAAAACCAAGTTGGCAGAGAATGGCATTATTTAGCTGTAGCTGCTTTTGTGCTGAGACAAGGTTAATGAACTTTTGCCACAAGATCAAGAGAAAGAGTGTAAAATTTTATTTGTTTCTGATGATTTCTGTGAAGGTAGAATACCAAAAGCTTATCTGGGAAATTCATAAACAACAACAAATAAAGATTCATGATGATTATGCTGGCCCAGGATGAAAGATTATTTAGAGCTAATTTTAAATCACAAAACATCTCACTGATGCTCAGACAGCAAATATTCATCTCAGAGTCCAATTTAATGTCTTTAATTTTTAATAAAAATTTTAAAGGTTACACTCCATTTACAATTATTACAAAATATTGGAATAGTCACTGTGTTGTACAATATATCCTTGTAACTTATCTTACACCAAATAATTTGTACCTCTCACTCCCTCACCCCAATATTGTCCCTCCCCCATACTCTGACTGACAACCAATAGTTTGTTCTATGAATCTGTTTTCTTTTTTTTCTTATTTTCACTAGTTTTATGTATTTTTTAGATTCCATGTATAAGTGATATTGTATACTATTTGTCTTTCTCTGTCTGACTTATTTAACTTAGCATAATGCCCTCCAAGTCCATCTATGTTGCTACAAATGGTAAAATTTCATTTTTTTTTAATGAGTATTATTCTCTTGTGTATATATACCACATAGATGGTATATTTCTCCATTCAGCTGTTGATGGTCACTTAAGTTGTTTCCATATCTTGGCAATTGTTAATACTGCTAGGAACACTGGGGTGCATGTGTCTTTTCGAATTATTGTTTTTGTTTTTGTTTTTGGATATGTATATATATATATACCCAGGAGTGGGATTGCTGGGTTGTATGGTGTTTCTATTTTTAGTATTTTGAGAAACTTCCATACTGATTTCCACAATGGCTGTAGCAATTTCCATTTCCACCAACAATGTACAAGGGTTCCCTTTTCTGCACATCCTCACCAACATTTGTTATTTGTATGCACTTTGATGATAGCCATTCTAACAGGTGTGAAGTGATCTCTTATTGTGGTTTTGATTTGCAATTTGCTAATGATTAATGATGTTGAGCATTTCTTCATGTGCCCATTGGCCATCTGCATTTCCTCTTTGGAAAAATGTCTATTCATTTCTTCTGCCCATTTTTTAATAGTTTTTTTTTTTTTTGATGTTGAGCTTTATAAGCTGTTTATGTATGTTGAACATTAACCCCTTATTGGTCATATTATTTGCAAATATTTTCTCCCCTTCAGTAGGTTGTCTATTCATTTTGTCAATTGTTCTCCTTTGTTATGGAAAAGCTTTTGGTTTAATTAGATCTCATTTGTTTAATTTTATTTTATTTCCTTTACTGTAGGAGATAGATCCAAAAAATATATATAGCTGTGATTTATGTCAAAGAGTGTTCTGCCTATGTTTTCCTCTAGGCATTTTACAGTATCTGGTCTTACATTTAGGTCTTTAATCAATTTTGAGTTTATTTTTCTGTTTGATGTTAGAGAGTGTTCTAATTGCATTCTTTTACATGTAGCTGTCAAGTTTTCCCAACACCACTTATTGAAGAGACTATCTTTTCTCCATTGTATATTCTTGCCTCCTTTGTCATAAATTAATTGACCATAAGTGTGTAGGTTTATTTCTGGGCTCTCTATTCTGTTCCATTAATCTATGTGTGTGTTTTTGTACCACTATCATACTGTTTTGATAACTGTAGCTTTATAGTATAGTCTGAAGCCAAGGAGCATGATTCCTCCAGTTTTGTTCTTCTTTCTCAAGAGTGTTTTGGTTATTCAGGGTCTTTTGTGCTTTCATACAAAAAAAAATTGTTCTGGTTCTGTGATAAATGACATTAGTATTTTGATAGGGATTGCATTGAATCTGAAGATTGCCTTGGGTAGTATGGTCATTTTAATTATATTGATTCTTTGAATCCAAGAACACAGTATATCTTTCCATTTGATTGTGTCATCTTCAATTTCTTTCATCACTGTCTTATGCTTTTTGGAGTACAGTAAGTCCCCTTATATGAACCTTCAAGCTGTAGACTTTCAAAGAAGTGAACATGCATTTGCATGTCTAGTCACGTAAGTTAGTTCACGTGTCTCACATACGTTGTCACATGCATTCATCCTTTACATGTGGTTGTGCTTTTGTGTACTCTACTGTATAGTACTGTATAGAGTACAGTAGTACAGTATCTTTATTTCAAGCCCAGGAGGTCCAGAAGCAAGTGTAAAAGCAGTGTTGATGTAACTGGTACTTCTAAGAAGTGCCAAGTGATAACAATGGAAGTTGCTGTGCAACACAAGCAGCTTATTAATGAAGACCAGATGAAATTGGAGGCCCAGAGAAAGGATGAAGAGAGACAAGAGGAAGAAGTAACTGAAGAACCAAAGAGATTCACAAGGCAGGATATGGCAAAGGGATTTTCTTTATGCGAGGAAGTATTGTCAGTTTTTGAGGCACAAGACCCAAACGTAGAACGGTACATGAAGGTTGCAGCAACCATTCAGAATTCAATCCAGTGCTACCATGACATCTATGACAAGGAAAAAAGAGCTACTACCCAGACATCACTGGATCATTTTTTCAAGAGGGTAGATAAAATTTACTCTAGCAAGAAACCAGAACCTGTGCCATCAATATCAGGCATGAGTAAAATTTCAGCTTGCCCTCCCTCTCCAATTGCTGATGATCCTTCAGCTCTACCACTTCCCACCTCTTCTCCCTCCTCCAGTCAGTAAGTCTTCTTGCCTGTTCATTCGATACCAGCCCCTGTATGCCAGCTGTTATACTGTACTACTGTACTTTTCAAAGTACTATACTGTAAGATTAAACATGTTTTCTTTATTTTTTGTGTTTGTTTGTTTTTTATGTATTCTTTTTGTGAAAAGTATTATAAACCTGTTACAGTACAGTACTATATAGCCAATTGTGTTAGTTGGGTACCTTGGCCAACTTTGTTGGACTTACAGACCAACTGGACTTACAAATGTGCTTTCAGAATGGAAGCCATTCATACGTAGGGGACTCACTATACAGGTCTTCTGCCTCCTTAGGTAGATTTATTTCTAGGTATTTTATTCTTTTTGATTGGATGGTAAATGGGATTGTTTCCTTAATTTCTCTTTCTAATAGTTCATTGTTGTGTATAGAAATGCAACAGATTTCTGTATATTAATTTTGTATCCTGCAACTCTATCAGAATTATTGATGAGCTCTAGTAGTTTTCTGGTGGCATCTTTAGGATTTTCAACTATAGTATGTTCAATAATATAGTAAAACAGTGACAATTTTACTTCTTCCTTTCCAATCTGGAGTCTTTTTATTTCTTTTTCTTCACTGATTGTTGTGGCTAGGATTTCCAAAACTATGTTGAATAAAAGTGGCAAGAGTAAGCATCCTTTTCTTTCTCCTAATCTTAGAGGGAATGATTTCAACTTTTCACTGTTGAGTGTGATGTTAGCTGTGGGTTTGTTATATATGGCCTTGATTATGTTGAGGTGAGTTCCCTCTGTGCCCACCATCTGGAGAGTTTTTATTGTAAATGGATGTTGAACCTTACCAAAAACTTTTTCTGCATATATTGAGATCATCATATGTTTTTTATTCTTCAATTTGTTAATGTGGTATATCACATTGACTGATTTGTGGGTATTGAAAAACCCTTGTATCCCTGGGATAAATACCTCTTGATCATGTTGTACGATCCAACGTTTTATGTCTTAATGAATAAATTTTAGCTCTTCTTGAATGTTAATAAAAACACATTATCAGATTTACTGAATGATTCCCTGAATATCTATCTACAATATGTATCAATAATACATTTTAAATAATTGAAATTAACTCAAGGTTTGGGATTGATTGGTTTACTCTTACCATAGTTGGTTCAGGAGGGTGGGCTATTTCTGGCTTACATTTTATTCATTATTGTTACATGCCATTAAGTACATTTTATTAATTCTTGCATTCCATTAAATGCAAGAAATACTTGCTTAAGTATTTTGTGCATTTTCTTTAGTTGGAAATATTTTCATTGGAAGATTACAGAAGATAATCCAATATCTTCCAATCGAAGATATTGCTACCAGGATAACAACATTATCCAGTACTTATTTCTATCTATCCAATAAGACTATGTAATAGAACGCTCTCCCACAGCCATAAAAATAGGGTTTTGTGACAAATATCCATAACATTTAAGAGTACTTGAAGATGGACTTTGTCAATTGCAAGTTTATATATTCTGGGGAAAATACAAGTGTATATTCAGGAGCAAAGCACTTGCTATTCTACTTGACACCTTCATTCTAATATATATTTGTGTTTACTTAGCTTTTGTACTTCAGAGAAGCAGAGACACTTTATTTCCTGATGAAGATAAGCATTAGCACCATTATTTTTTCACCCAAAGAAAAAGACTGGGAAAACGTTTAACACTGATGTTAAGGCTGCAGCCTTTTTCTCTTTTCAAGATGTGAAGACTTGAATTCACCTTTGATAATCTTTCTCTGTGAAAAGCCACTAAATGTGCCTTTTATCTATGGAAATATGAAACAAATGTTCTCTTTTGAAATGGTGTTAGTATTGTATAAAGCTGAGCCCTGTTGAAGTAAAAAGTGCTTTCATGAGTTTGAAGATAATTTTTCATGCTGAGATGTGAGATAATTCTCTTGAGACCATGAATCATTTTTGGGAATATATACATATTTATATACAAATATATAGATAGATACATCTCTACATGCATATAGATGTATATACATATACAAATTTTGATGATGCCATGTTACAGCTTATTATTTCTGCTCGCCAGGTATCATTATGCATATTTGCAATTCCTCATGTAATATGGAAGAGTTACTGGCATGAACCTAAGGGCAAAAGTTATACAGGTTGAAGTTCAGGGTAAGAAGAGATTCAGTAAAGTCTTCATAGAATTGAGAAATGTGTTGATATTTAAAGAATGAAGCCATTGGGAGATTACACTTCTAGTGTAGACATTGGCCCTACTGGTTTTGAATATGTGATTTCTCAGGCATTGAAACTTCAAGGAATTTGAAGCAGAAAGGCAATATATGGTGATGTAACATGAGAGAGAGCATATATACAAATAAGGGAGCACCTTTATAGAATTTTCTAGAAATAGTGGGCTTTATGAATAAAGGAGATTTTAATAGGGATGTAAGAAGAATCAACTCTATTGGTGTGAATACTGAAGTATTTATATCCAACAAGTGAGAAGGTCTTGAAATATTTAGGAGAGGGGAAATATAGACTAACTTGCATAAGAAAGATTTTGAAATTCTAGACCTGTTTCTTAGGGTTATCACAATATGTCTTTGTTGATGTTGTCATTAATTTCACATAAAAGTAAGGATGATGAAAATTATATGTCCCCTGTGTTATGTTTTCTTGAATCCCATAATCTCTTGGATCACTACTCACTAAGATATATTTATAGTGAAAATAGCTGAGACTAGTCAGTCTCAGTTTCTGAGCCTGTGAAATGCGACTAATGTAACTACCTTATATATAATATTTGTCATAAAGGATAATATGACGGTATCCATAAAGAACTTAGCAAAGTGTCTTTTTTGTTCATTTTGTTATTTTCCTTTCTGTTGTTGTCTTAAAATGATTTATCTATGCCTTTGAGAATAGCTAGAAGATAAAAAAAAAACAAACAACCATTTATATATAGTGCTTCTAAAGTATGGTACAAAGATAAAATAGTATGCTTCTCCTGAACACTGATGGACCATAAGAAGACAGAACTGGGCAGAAGTAAGGCACAGTGAGATTGTTGGAATGGTACTTACCACCATTTCAGGGACCTCACACAATGGCAAGCCACATTCTAAGTTGATTCTGGGAACTTTGCCCAACACACATAAACTCACACACATAAGCTTTCTTGCAACTCTCTTTCCATTAAACAAAAGCTGTAAGGAGATTTTCTACTGCACAGAGTTCCATGTAGTTTTTACCTATACCAGCATATTATGTCAGTTGCTTTGCAGATCCATTGAAGAATCCTTGGAAACTCTTCTATTTGTATAACACTTGCCAAACGACATACAGGCCTAAAAATTGAGGATCGATAGTGTGAATAAACAGCTCTTCTATGGATGTAACGGATATCCACACTTGAAAGATTTTGGATTTTTCTGTCCATGGTTTAAAGACAGATCAGCTAATACATTAGATTATATGATTCAAGAAAGGCTAAACTGTGGACTCAGAATTCATATAGTCATTAAGGCTCTTTTTGGTCACAGCTGTTATCTCACACCTGTGTAACACCATATATAGAAAGATTATATATAGTAAGATTATATTATTGTTATATATAGTAAGATTAATAAAATGATTTGATTAAAAAGTACAGTAGTCAAAAAAATGACAAGCTGTTAAATTCACAGCATGTTGTGACAGCTAAGTAAAGGCATGTTTGTCTATACCATTTTAAAACAGGATTTGTCTCATTAAGTTCTATTAATGCTGAGGGCCATATTAACACTTTTTCCAAAATGGAAATTTTATAAACATTATATGACCTTCACTTATACAGATTATCAGTATCTAAATAGTTAGTATATTGTCTGTGCATTTAAAGAGTTTCTAAGAATAAAAGATAAATAGCTAATTATTTTATATTCATTATATTCATTCCATTTAAACATAGCAAAATAGTTTGCTGCTTAATAAACATGTTGATACATAGACTATCATGGTCAAGTTCTGCAAAGAAAAGGCCATATTTATTTGATGGGCAAATCTTATGTATCTCCCCATATTATTAAATAAAAATTGATACAACCAGTGAAATAAAAGGCATTTATTTCACTGGAAAATGGCTGTGCATTTGTTATGAGGATGTTTTAGTGGATATTTAAAATAATGTTAAATGAGGTTCTTAGGCTCATTCAAGTCTTACCTTTTGAAATGTGAATTAACCAGAATCTGGCATTTCCTAACGTGGGACCCAAAGCAAGATACTTAAATCAGTTTGAGAAATATGTTCCAGATAATTAAGTAGGTGCAATGATATGAATGTCTTCCTTATTGGTATGCTTTGAAGTTTAAATAAAGTTCATATGAGTACCTATTAAAGTGTCTTATACATTGTAGATGCTCAATATGTATTTTCTGTCTTTGCAAATACCAAGCTGTTTGACCCTGGTAAACCTCTCGAGTTCTCTGGCTCTCCGTTTTGTCACATGAGAAATGAGAAATTTGGTCTACATGATCTCTGAGGTCTCTGTCATTTTAACTAAAAAGTTCCAATTCATATTACTTATCTACAGTGAAATATTCCATCAATAGTCCTCACTTGATTTACCAGTAAAACGTGTGTGTCAGTGTGTGTTTATATGAATGTATTTTAAGATAGTAATTTCAAGTAAAATTAGAACTAGTATTCCTGATATAAAGAGTTTCTTTTCTTTCATGTTATAAAACCTCAAGACAGGTTTGTAAGGGAAAATAAATTCATTACAAACAAAAACCATTATCTTGGTCTAATAGTCTAGATCCTCAGAGAAGCAAATGCCAGGAAGGGATTAAATGTTCAAGAAATTTATTGGGAGAAATACATGTTTGAAGGAGACTAGGGACAAGGTCTTCAGATTGCATGGTGAAATTCTGGCCCCATGAAAGGGAGAGAAGCAAATAAAAAACAAAAACAGGAGTTGTAGACTACCTTTCTTTCTAAGAAAGATTCTTCAAAGTTAGGAATTCCTCCAGCCAAATTCTGCTTACAAAGTAGTCTTTAGTCTCCTAGAATGGGTCTGCTTTGAGATCTCCACTGCACTCCATTATGGGAGTTGTGGCCTTAGCACTGACATAGCAATGGATTCCCAAGGGATAAACCAGGGCCCTTGTGCTTCTTATAAGAATATGTCTGTGAGTATGCTCACATGGCTGCTATGCCTGTTGTTACTGATTTCCAGGACTCTCTTATTGGTGGCAAAATGCCTCTAGGGTCTTAGAGTAGTGATGAGGTTAGAGACTGGGCTATATCACCTGAGATCATGAAAATGCATTAGAATTTTGTGAAAATTTCTGTTGTCCACTGACATCATGGGAGTAAGCTACATGCCACCTCAAACCTAATTCAAGGGACAGGAACTTTCTCTGAATGTTTCTGTAGATATTATTCATATTAAGATATCTTCCCATGAAACATCCCCAGTAACTTAGCTTATCCTCTCACTATGTCAATCCAAATTTAAAAAAAACAAAACAAAACAAAACTAGCTTCCCTGGATTTTGAATATCTCCCTGTTTTTTTTTTTTGGTTGTTGTTTCTTTTTGTTTTTGTTTTTTTGAATAGCTCCCTATGGTTTAAAATACTTTATATGACTCTGGATATTCTTTTTGTGATTTTTAGTGTCATGCCATTTCCCTTATACATGTAACCTTCAGCCAATATCCAGGAAGTTCTACACTGACTAAATTTAGCAACAATTGTCAGATACTACAGTAGGAACAGTTCCGAAAGATACAGTGTCAGCACTCCCGATGTTTCCATCTGTGTTGACTATACAGATCTACCAAACATCTTCAATTTGTCTTTTTGTTTTCTTCCTAAATCTTAACATTTTAGAAATAACGTTTTGCCATTAATGTCCCCTGCCTTTTGTAACATTGTCTTCAAAGATAGCAAATATTTGATATAATTGGACTAGAAACGTTTAGAAAATTTAGACAATTGGTTAGACTTAGATTCAACTATGATTTATCAATTTAATAGTGTGATACAAGATATTTATAAGAAGAGTAAAATGATTTTTTCAAATGGAACTTTTTCTATTGTCAGTTTATTTTACTTATAGAATATATTCTAGACTGTATTTGTAAGAGATATTATGAACTGTAGTTTAGGTACTGAAGAGAAGGCATAAATAGTGGAATAGTGGAATAATGGAATAAGCCCATACATCGTTTTTTTTTTTTTTTTTTTGCGGTATGCGGGCCTCTCACAGTTGTGGCCTCTCCCGTTGCAGAGCACAGGCTCCAGACGCGCAGGCTCAGTGGTCATGGCTCACGGGCCCAGCCGCTCCGCGGCATGTGGGATCTTCCTGGACCGGGGTACAAACCCATGTCCTCTGCATCAGCAGACGGAGTCTCAACCACTGCGCCACCAGGGAAGCCCACTCTTTTTTATAACAGAAGATTTTATTTACTCTGATCCTTAATTTCTTCTTGCTCTGGTCCTTGGCCTTTGGGAATGTTACCACTATTAAATGATTAGATCTGAAATCCATGCAAATGTCTTGTAAACCTTACTTATTAAATATTTGTAAAACAATTTATATGCACAGTGAATTGGCAAGATTACCATATCATAATTATAACTGTAAGAGAATAGCTAATTCATTATAGCAATCTCAAAAAGTCACAATCTTTCAAGTCTTAGTTTCTTAGTAACCTGACATCAGAGAAAATTCCACAAGGTAATGAAAATAATTACTTACCACACATTTTAAAACCAATGGCTTTTAGGTAATATGACATATATAATATAAATTCCAGAAAAACACAATATAAGATTAATTAGAATAGTTAGATTAATGGCATAAAGCATTCATGCTCTTCTAAAAACCCAGTCAAAAACAGAACACACAAATAACAATGAACTCCTTAAATATATACTTCCATGAAAAATTAAATATAAACTATATTAAATATGAATGCACAGCTGGTTCAGTTTATTTCAACCTTGCACATTGGTTTCTATTAACTTCACTTTTCTTCCTCACTTTTATTCCTGCCTCCTTAGTGGTACTTCTTTTCCTAGGTGGTTTATAATTCATCATTATATTCAGTGAAGCATATGGCTCCTTTTACATGCACACAATGAAATGCATGTTTGGGGACTACATAACCAAATATGAGCCTCTCCTTATATCAGAGTATTATTTTCAGAAATCTCTGTGAGGCTGCAGCTACAACCACATCTCTCACAGATCATCAACACGGTCAAATGCATTTTTTAGGAAGACAGTCAAAGGGGCGTAGGCAATTTCAGCAGCCTAGAAGAGTTTTGACTGTATTTTTAAGTGCTAGAAAAAACTTTCAGGATATTTTATTAGTGAAGAAAGCCCCAAAGTGTTATATTCATTATTTTCTCACTTCTCTGGGTTAAATATGCCACAAAGAAGAAATATGATTCTACATTCTTCATCTTGCAAAAATTAGTGTAGGAAACATATTAACGCTACCTATGAAAAGAGTAAGAATTGCACATCGAGTATGTTAATATTCCTAACTCAATGATCAATACAAGAAACATACATAAAAGGAAATAATTCTGTGAAATTGTATATGAAGTTATGGACAAAGTGATATAAGGCAAGTCTAAGCAAAGCTAGAACATGAATCATAATTTTGTTATCAGATAACATGAAAGCATAACAAAACAAATCATTAAACATGAAAATAAAGGCAGTTACTAAAGTTAACAGATACAACTTAAAATACAGTAAATTATGAGTCATAGAACATAGGAGAAATGTCAATTTCAGAAGTTATAAGAAAAATATAAATATTCAAGTAATTAATTCATTTTTAAGTTGAGGTGTATTTTACATGCTGTGAAATTGGCTTTTTGTGTTCATAGTTCAATGAGTTTTCACAAATGCAAACAAGTCATGTAACCACCAGCTCAATCAAGATGTAGAACAGGTCCAACCACCCCTGCTCCCTCCAAATCCCCACCCACCAAACCCTCATGCTCCTTTGTAGTCACCCCCTCCTCCCTGGCAATCATTGATCTGTTTTATGTCTCTATAATTTTGTCTTTTCCTGAATTTCATATAAATGGAATCATACAGTATGTCGCCTTAAAAGTTGAGGCTCTTTTCACTTAGGATAAAAAATGCTTTGAGATTCACCCATGCTGTTTCTTGTATATAGTTACACTAAATCTCATATAAATTGATCGCATAAATTTTCCCAGAGATTCTTATACTATAGGTTGGATATAGCACATGATTAATAAATGATCTCAGATTATTTGATGCAAAAGAGCTTTGGAATATACAGTGAGAAGCCCTGAAACAGGCAAAAGTAAACTTCCCCAAATTAATGCAGAAGACTGTTTTCAGGTATAGTTAAAGTAGTAAAGACTTAAGTCTCCTGGCACTCTGTCTATTCCTAAGGCTAACAGAACCTTGAGGAAGCATGGATCCTATTTTTATTTATAAAGGTCACATGTACTAATTAGACATTCCACTCTAGAAGGGAGGGTTGATCATTAAACCACAGATCTCACATTTGGCAAAATATGATTGTCTTTTCAGAAAGGCAGTGTTCATTTGTTACAAGCAATAGGAATGTCTGTAATTAGAGAAGTAAAGGAGGTGTATTAGAATTATTTTATTTGTAATAAACTAACTAAACAATATAATTTATCAGCTCTTGTATCTGGAATGTTCAGGATTACAATTGACAACAGGGACAACTGGACCTAGAGATTCAAGTATTTCTCTGTTTATCTCTGCCCTCTTGCTCTCCTTGCCCTCTGTTATGGATTGAATTTTGTCCCCACACCCTAAAGAAAATGGATATATTGAAGTCCTAACCCATAGTACCTCAGAAGGTGACCTTATTTGGAAATAGGGTTATTTCAGATGTAATAAGTTAAGAAGAGGTCATGCTGAAGTAGGATGAGTCCCTATTCCAATTTGACCGGTATCTTTATAACAAGATGGCCATGTGAAGACATGAACACTGAGAGTACCATGTGATAAAGGCAGAGGTTGGAGTCATGCAGCTGCAAGGGAGGGAATGCCAGAAATTGCTAGAAAACTAGAAGCTAGGAAGAGGAAAGAAAGGATTTCCCTATAGGTTTCATAGAAAGCATAGCCTTGAAAACGCCTTGATTTCAGACTTCTAGCTTGCAGAACTGTGAGGAAATAAATTTATCTTGTTTTAACTCCCACTTTGTGGTATGTTGTTACAACAGTCCTAAGAAAGTTATATATCCCAGTACAAAGAAACTGAGTTTTTTTCTACCTATGTCAACTTTATTCTCATGTACTGAAAATTGGTTTTCTTCTGAACCAGAGGGAAGGGGGAGTCAGGAATCATGATCACACAATGTTCCAGGTTTACATCACCTCCATTTTTTTCTTTTGTTTTGTTGTGGTCCCCAGAGAGACATGAGAGTTTCCTGCATATTGTCTCTGTATATAAAACTCAGGGGAAGAACTATGATTGGCCAATCAATGTGATTTTTATCAGCATGACTGGGATACTTGCTGTCCTCTATGACAAGAAGGGGAGGAAGCAGAGTGATTTACAGGTCCTCCAGAACCACAGGAAGTAGAGGTGTGTAATGATGAGGGTGAATTTTGAGAGAGGGACTTCTGAAAAATTGCATTTTTGGTTCTGAAGGGTTATTGAGCATTCAAAGTAGAGATATAGATAGATAGATGGATATATATGTTTATCTATGACATAGATATATATATATGCACACATAAACAGTGAAACAAATGCATTTTTACACAAATTCTAAGATGCTATACACATTGTTCTACTGTTATCATATATCAAGAAAGTTGATAACAAAATGTATTATTATCTACATTTATAGATAAACCAGTTGAAGCATAAAACGAGGATCTTCTTTTACCCTGAGAGCAGAGTCTGAGGATGGTAAGCTTTGAAGTCAGAGAGACTTGGATTCTAATCTGAGCTCTGCTGCTTGTCATCTGTGTGATCTTCATGATTAATTCGCCCTCTTAGAACTACAGTTTCTTCTCCATGGCAGTGGCTTTTGGGAAGATCAAATAAGAAGCATAAAGCCTTTAGCAGAGTGCATGGAAGTTTTAGTAAGTGGCTAGCAGTTGTCAGCTAAATTTTTTTTTATCACTTTAATTTCTCATTTACAGATTAGGCCACTGCTGCCAAGAGGACTGTGGTCTTGTTTTCCTGGTCATGTGTGTATGTCTGAAGTCAGGAACAGAAATGAGGAGATAAACCTGAGGGGGAGCGGGATTTGTCATAAGTTTGGGATAATGGGAAAATACTACCATGAACACTGAGGTTGATGATGTAGAGCAGCTCTCCTAACTGTAGAGGTTTGGTCAATTACAGCCCAGATTGTTCTTGGTAGACACACAGAGCTAAATTTGGTAATGGACAATTTCACATCAGAGCTAGTCCCCTTATCCAAGCTTAATGTCAGAAGCCACTGTAGAAATGGATTAAGTAGCTTGCATGCTCTACGGTCTCCCATAAGCTCCCAATGTCTAAGATATGACAACGTTCACTTAAACTACTTAAACTATCTATTCTTGCTAACCATGGGTGATGCTCTGATGTCATGGGAACCCAGAGGTGAAAGGTTAATTAAAACAAAATCTGTTTAAAGGCCCAACACTTTTGGGTGAAAAAATTTAACCAATTTTCTTAACTTCGCTATGACTCTGTTTTGATAATTGAGTTAATATGCGTTCACTTAGAAAAATGTCTGAGATATAGTAAGTGCTACATAAGTGACAACTCTAATTTAACAGGAATAAAGATTAAGAATAAGATTAGGAATAAGAAGATAGACTTAATTTTGAAAATTACCATAATTAAAATGAAACATTAATTCACTCACACAGTAATACATTTGCATAAATGATCAAGATAGCATCAATTGATTGGTAGCAAATAAAAATTAATTTTGAAATTTTTTGCATAAATATATAAGAACAGTTTCCTAAATGTTACTAAAATAAGGGAGTCGATGAGATATCACTAACCACCCATTTAAAATGGCTGTAGTTATTACAGTTGGCAATACCAAGTATCTGTTTTTTGAAAAACCAGAAAACTGGCACACTGCTGCTGGTAGGATTGTAAAATGGGGCAACCACTTTGGAAAACTGCTTGTCATTTTCTAGAAAGTTAAATCTACCCTAATTACATGATACTGCAATTCCACTCCTAGGCATTTACCAAAGAGAAATGAAGATATATGTCCACAAAACAATGTGTACATGAAAGTTCATAAAAACTTGATTCATAATAATCAAAAACTGGAAATAACATAATGCCCATCAGTGTTAGAATAGATAAATTGTAATGAATTGCTATAAAGGAAATACTTCTCAGCAATAATATGACATAAACTACTGATGTATTCAGTATGAATGAATATCAAAAACATTTTGATGATGACAAAAATTTCATACAATTTTATTTCATTTACATGAAATTACAAAACAGGCAAAACCAATCAAAAAGAAGCTCACTGGTTGCCAGGCTCCAGAGTGCAGAAATATTGACTGGAAATAGGAATGAGGGTATATTGGGGATAATGGAAAAATTCTATATTCTGATCAAAGTGGTAGTTATATATGGGTGTATGCATTTGACAAAATTCATTAACCTATACACTTAAAATGGGTGCACTGTATTATATATAATTTAAACCTCAATAAATGACAAAAATGTAGGACTATACCCAATATTAAAAATGAACTAAGACAAATAAATATGACTTTTTACATTTATTTGCTATATGATAGGCAAGAAAAAAAACTGGGCTTGATGATAGTGGTTCTAACTCAGTAGAGAAATCGTTGTATGAGGCAAATTAGGAATACATAAACTTTCATTCATTTTATTAGTAAAAATCACCTGACTCCATAGCATTTTCCAGGTAATTCTGAACATGCTTTCAAAAATTGTTTTAAATATTTTAGGAATTGGCCCACATTATTTTCTGTCCCTTGGTTTCCTCAGGCCACCAGACTACTCTCTCTATTGATGATGGTTGCAAAATAACCACCCCGTATAGAGCACAGTAATCATCTCAAGAGTTGATGTTGCAGGATGGATGCTTTCTGCTTGTGAGGTAAGAATGCTGATTGCATATCCTGTCACTACACCATTTCAAGTATATAGCAAAACATTTTCTATTCTTCCTAACAAAGTGGAAAATAGATTATATCTTCTATTGAGAAAGCTAAGAAATATGGCAGTGAATTACCAATAGAGAGTAACTTCTGAGCACTAGGGATTTTTAGGGGTCCCCCCAATACAGAACAGCTCTGCTCTCTCCCCAGATCCTGAACAAGCTGAGATACAAAATAAGGAGTAAATATCAAGGCCAAAATATTACCTTTATTATGGGTAGACCCAGGTAAGAGGATAGATTAGCATAGTAACAAAATGGACCCTCTAAGGCAAAACTAGGGAGACTAAAGCCAAGCTGTCAGAGATGGTACTGATATAGGTCAGTGAGGTTTAGAGACCAGCATAGCACATATTCTCCTAGGGCAAGCTGTTTCCCAAAGTAAAAAGCATCAGTTATTGTTTCCAAATTTCCAAATCATATATTTCTTTCCACCATACAAGGGACAAATAAGGGAAGGAAAGTAAAAGGAAGCACTAAGAGTGGTAAAATAGTATTCCTCCCACGGAGAATATTTTAATCTGCCCGACAAGATACAGTCTCTACGCTTCTCCATCCTGATGCATATTCCAAGAGGCTGAATTTATGGACTAAATCAACAAGATTCATGACTCTGAACCTATTGGGTTTGGTTAATGGGAGGCACTGGCAGAAAATAAGAAGTATAGGGTGAAGGTGGCCAGAGGCTTCATTTCTCTGCAGAAGTCTAAAGCTCTTGTCACCCTTTCCAAAGCTCCAGCTCCACTTCTTTCTCTGGATTAAATAATATATTTTTCCCTGACCCTTCTTTCCAATGCATAGTAACATCTCCCATGGTTTGCCCTAACCCCGGCCACTCAGGTAAATAATCCCTCTGTAAACAACTCATGATTGCCTATTAGAGCAATCTGGTTTTTTGCCAGTTACTATATTAAAATGGCAGTTTGTTCCCAGTTCTCCTCATTAAAACATAATCAGGGCTTCCCTGGTGGCACAGTGGTTGAGAGTCCGCCTGCCGATGCAGGGGACGCGGGTTCGTGCCCCGGTCCAGGAGGATCCTGCGGCAAGGAGGATCCCGCTGCAAGGAGGATCCCGCGTGCCGCGGAGCGGCTGCGCCCGTGAGCCATGGCCACTGAGCCTGCGCGTCCGGAGCCTGTGCTCCGCAACGGCAGACGCCACAACAGTGAGAGGCCCAAAAAACGTAATCAAAGCCTAATGTCCAGACCCTCTCAGGATCCTCTTATTCATATGACAGAGAAAATTTTAGACATGACCACAATTAACAGACGCAATAGAAATTTGGATATTTGACAGAACATGATATGCCAATGGAGAATTGGTTATTAATATGACTAGTTTATTAACTATTGGTATCAAATAAGGAAAATAGAAAGTTATTTTTAAAGTCAGTCTGGTCTGATCTTCTTACAGTTGGCCTGCAGTCATGATATCTTGATAATTTACAATTATGGTAGACTGCACCAGTGTTTTCTGGATGCTTTAATTTAGCCAATGCTGTAAAAAGAATGCAACTTTGTAGGGTATTCTACATTCTTTGTTTTCGATTCCAAGAAATGTGAACATCAGTCACTCAAAACCATGAGTTCCTCAAGATATATTTTTCTTTGAATCAGTTTATAAAGAATTGCACAGAAAAAGTCACTTCATGTGATACTTTGTAGTTCCTCAGATGAGCTATCTTATTTAAAAATATACATTCTCCTTATCAGATATTGCTACTATGAATTTTTTAAATGATATATACAGACAGAAGGCCAACAAAACAATATATCTTGTCTTTGCCAAACCAATTACAATACGGTTGGAATGATTAAAACTTCAAATGCAGACAAAAGTAAAGAAGATTTTTATTCACAAAAAGACATTTTAAGTACTTTGTAAAATTTAAACAACTTTAGATGGTGGCAATTTCCATCCCCTTAAGGCAGTTTCAATTTGAACATTATCAGGTTGTGTCTCCCTTCTAGACTGAAGTTAAATAAAATTGTTTCATTATCATATCCACTGTTAAATTGCATGAAACATTAGCATCTGTTCAGAAGTGAAGCTCTCCCTGGGGTCATGTACTGGAGAATTCTGTGTGTCCCAGTGAATCTGAGAGAAGACTTCAGATCCCTAAAATGTCTCCAAAGTAATTTACTTTTTTAGCAGTGGGAAGCCTTGGTCTGAGGAAGAGAATTCTTTGAAAAAATTTCAGTTTAATCACAAAAATTCGTTATTTTTATCCAAGTCACCATTTAGAGCAGCATTTTGTTGCTGTTCTATAATTGCAGCCCCAAATGATTCACTTAATAGGTGAGATAGACCGAATGTGTATGTTTATTGAACAAGTTATCCGAAGAGATCAAAGAAACAGTATTATAGAGACTAAGTTAAATAATTTTTGCTTAAATTTTAATAGTGAACAAGACCATAACCTGGAGAAGTGTGTAAAAAAGCTAAATATGGACTAACAAGAAGTAAAAGAAGATGCAGCAGATAGACAGCTAAAATATATATTTAAAAAAAAACACTGGAATTGAAATCAGAAAGGCAGTTTCTTATAAGTCTGAATATTAATTAATGATGTAATCTTTGGCAAGTTGATTTTTGTATTGTCTGAGTCTGCTTTCTCATCTGCTTGAAGAGGAACTGTTCTAGATGATTTCTCAGTTTCTGCTCAAAACTTACATCCTGTTATTCTTCTGGTAATTAAGTTATTAAAAGGTAACACAATTAAATAGAAAAATAATATATTCTCTATCCCATTCTCTTTCTCTTTCTCCTTTGATTTTCATGGAAATTGATAGTGATGAAAATACATAAAGTGATAATAGCAGGTATAGAAAATTTTAGAGCTTGAGGACATATGATTAAGTATTTAGTCCATCATTCATTGACTATAATCAATTAGTTTAGCCATAGTGGTTTCTTTCTAGTTCTTAGAAAGTATATTGTTCACCTACTTACCTAAGGGCCATCCAACTGTTACTGGAGTGCATTCTCTACAACCCTTCTTCACCTATTAAAAAGATAATCCACATTTAAATTATGAGTCTAAATGTCACTTATTCAGGACAAATGCAATGATACTACCATCTTCCTCCCACTGTTTATATTAGTTAATTCATTCATATATTTATCATGTATTTATAAGGAAAATTTAATCATATCTGTGCATTTCCTATTGATGCTTTAGCAAATTACCACAAACTTAGTGGCTTCAAATAGCACTAATTTATTATTTCACATTTCTGTAGGTCAGAAGTCTGATACAGGTATCATCTCAGGGCTAAAATCAGGGTGTCTGCAGGACTGTGTTCCTTTCTGGAGGCTCTAGAATGAGAACTGTTTTCTTGCCCTTTCAAGTCATTGACAGAAGTTGGTTCCTTGTGGTTGTAGAACTGAAATCCCAGTGTCCCTGCTGGCTGTCAGGTGAGGAAAGCTTCTAGCTTCTAGAGACTACCTACACGCCCTGGTTCTTGTCTTCCTTCCTCCATCCCCCATCATGAAAGCCAGCAACTGTGGGGCTGGTTTCTCTTACACTTCAGATCTCTCCTTCCTTTTCTTCTAATTTACCTTTCTCATGCAGAAAAGTTTCCCAGTTTTAGGAACTCAAATGATTAGCTTAGGCCAACCTAGATAATCCAGGATCATCTCCCCATCACAATGTTCTTAACCTTAATCACATCTGCTAAGTCCTTTCTGCATTATAACGAAACATTCTCACAGGTTCTTAGGACCTGTGATGTCTCATAGAACATATCAGGACATGTATTAATCTTGTCACTACAGTTTTGAAGTAAGCAAAAAAAGATTAATATCCTTTTAATAGAATGTTGTACTCTTTGAAGACTTTCTAAACCTATAGGGATATGTTATTTCCATGAACATTATAATTTATAACAATCTAGTTTAGATTAATAGCAATGTAATTTCAATAATATTTAAAATTTGCCTCTATAGAGCTATGTTCCACCATTCCTTTATGCTATTTTTAATCACAAATCATATCTTTATACATTATGTGCCCAAAATGTAGATTTTTAATTAGTATTTTACGTAATTTTCTTTATAAAATTAAGAACACTCCTTTAAAAAATGAAAACAGTGAAGACTAGGGAGGTGTAACATGTCATAGTTGAGTGCAAAGTGCTTTGGAACTTACATTTTTATACCGAAAATGTAGTGAGTTTCTAAATTGAAAAAAATCCACTAACTGCTAAGGAAAATGAATGAAAAGAGATCAATATGTAGAAAGTTATCATGATATTTCACAACACATAAAACAATGGCCTTATATGGGGGGCAGTGGGGAGAAGTGCAGAAGAGAAGGAGAGAGAAAGAAAGAGTAAGAAAAAGAGAAAGGAAGGTAAAGAGGAAAAGAAAGAGAGAGAGAAACACATACAAAGGATAATAAAACAAAATGACTTCAGACTTCAATGGGAAATTCTGGAAGCCAGAAAACATGAAGGAATGCCTTTGAAATTAAGAGGAAAAATAAATAAATAAATAAAACATTTGGGTTAAAATTCAATACCTAAGCAGTCAATGAGATGTTAAGAGAACATGACCTAAAAATTATTACCACTCATGTAGTCTTTCTCGAGATGCTAAAATGGAAGTACCAAATTAAGGAAAGCATGGGATAAAGGAAAAAGGGGACAGAACATTCTCTCCTGGAGGGAGGTTACTAAAATGAGTGGAGTTACCAAAATGAGAGTAATTAATAAAACCCAGCTAGCCACCTTCCAGATTGTTCTTGTACTTGAAATTGATAGAGGGACTTCTCTGGTGGTCTGGTGGTTAAGACTCCCTCTTCCACTGCAGGGGGCACCGGTTCAATCCCTGGTCAGGGAACTAGGATCCTGTATGCAGTGTGGCATAACAGAAAAAAAAAGAAAAATAAAAGAAAAATAAAACCTGATAGATTATTTGATGGAAAACAGCTTTACAAGAGTTGATACTATTGGTGAATAAGCTGAAAGTCCTTCTCTCTGGGAAGGGAGAAATGGATGAAGTGAGGAAAGGAAGCTGTTGTTTTTATAACAAACTTATTGAAGCATTTGACTCAAAATAATATGCATATATATTTATGAAAAAATATTTAAAAAGAAAAAAAGAACAGTATAAGATCTTAAAATAAGAAAGTGTCTCTTATTCAGTCCCTTATTCAGTTGAATAAATCAAATTTATAATTGCAAAGTAAGTATATTAATATTGCAAAATTAAATGCTGAAGTACTTAAGCAAACTGTTCTTATGGTTACATAAAGTGTTGGAATGGTAATCCATCTAAAAATTAAATACAGCATTACAGATAGACTGATTTTACCCTCAATTCTATGTATTGAATGAAACCTTCTTAACTGCATGTACAGTATTTAATATTTTTGAGGCAAAATATTAATACATGATTCTTATGTCAACTTGACACAGAAAGCTGAACTGAATGGTGTCAGGTTTATTATACTATAATTTCATGAAAGTTACAAAAAATATGTTTAGGATAATATATGAGTAATAATTATTAGGCATTTCAGTAAAATGGGCAGACTCATTTTTCTTTGATTTTGGAAAAGTAAAATATTATAATCAGAAATAACAGTGTGTTTCGTTTAGGTGTCCAAATTTCTATTTATGCATAGCGCTGTCGACTTAAAAAACATGCACAACCTAAAGGTTGAGCGTTATGTTTTGTTTGGTGAAAAATTTTAGGACTTCAAGCCCGGAGACAACATCTCAAGCAACCTGAGAGATCTGCTTCAAGTAGGTGAGGGGTAGAGCCAGGTTACATAGAAGTTTTGCAACAAAGGGCAGGTAGCCCAAGCATCAAAATATTATTGTAAATTAAGGAAAACCAGATATCTCAAGTTAAGGAATTTAGCACTTTTCTGTGTATGGGATGATGCGAAAGTCTGTGCTCAGTTAAATCATTCCTTTGATATGCACCTCAGCCGCCTGGGGCCAGCATCCTGTGATTTCACAACCTGAGTTTCCTCAGGGCTCACCCTAGGGAATGGCTGCAGTCTGATGGCTGCTAGATGGCAGGTATTCTCCTTCCTGAGTTCCCTCACTGGTGGTGGCTGTCCAATCACTGATGACTGTGAAATCCTTTGTTTACTCACATGGCAGGCAATATTACACTTATCAATACTTATTCTATTTACTCTCTAAAAAATTTTTTCTTCCAGAAAGATTCCTTTAACTAGCTTATGGAATCTTAAATCATATTAATTATATAGTAAATATTCAAAACAGTTTTCTTATACCAAGATGTTATGTTTTTCAGTATAGAGGTGTATCTCTCCTTGAGCTTAAAGACATACTCAGAAAAATATTTCTAGAAACCATTGTGAATTTTCTATTAAATTTTCTTTGAAACCATGATACACAGTTAAACAAGAAAATGCTGGCTTTCTTTGCAGGTAAACTTCTGTTGCCCAATGCTGCTTCCAACTTTTCCCTTTCACATGTGTTGAACCATGATGAACGTTTCATACCCTAAAATCTGTTTTAACCATCTGCTTCTGAGACTCTGACCTATGAGACTATCCTATCAAAAGTAGTATCTTCTGACACTTTCTATCTGTGCAAATATTTATTTCCATTTTTAGAGTTTATCACAAGCACAAATGCCATCTGCTAAAATACCAGTGTGGTTAGTTGCTGTTTGTAATTCTATTCGCCCATATTATTTATGCTATGAATTTTTAAATTTAACTGAAAAGAATCCATTAGCTCTATGAACCTTTTATTACTTTCAATAAATTAGTACCTGCTTAAGATATTTTCTCATGTGAAATAAACCAATATACAATATTACCCTTTTGAAATGACCCAATTTCGTTCCTTTTTATGGCTGAGTAATATTCCATTGTATATATGTGCCACATCTTTATCCATTCGTCTGTCTATTGGGTCATTTTTAGAGATGTGGATGGACCTAGAGACTGTCATACAGAGTGGAGTAAGTCAGAAAGAGAAAAACATATATGGTACATTAACGCATGTATGTGGAATCTAGAAAAATGGTACAGATGAACCTGTTTGCAAGGCAGAAATAGAGACACAGATGTAGAGAACAAACATAGGGACACCAAGGGGGGAAAGTAGGGGACAGGGTGGTGGTGGTGGGATGAATTGGGAGATTGGGATTAACATATATACACGAATATGTATAAAATAAATAAGTAATAAGAAAAAATACCCTTTGGATGTTTCTGATGCTAAAATATGCTCAAAAAGAAGTTTTTAAGGACCCCTTTGAATTTTTTCGTTCACAACAAATTTCTAGTGAAACCATGGAACAAATTAATGTAGACATTGACCAACTTTATGGGGATTTTGTGGAATTGGGTTATACAGAGCTATTATACGCTGTGCTTTCCATTCCAAGAACGTAATTACCAACCTCCCAGTTTTTCAGTATTTCGGATACGTTAAGTTCAACTACTAGTATGCATTTAGTTTTGAAATTACAGTGAATTTCCTGAGTGTTTCTCAATTTGTGGGTTTGTTACTGTCACAACTGCTGTCCATCCCTATAATGGGGGACATGTTCCCCAGCTGAAAAAAATTTCAATTTTGATAGGCAGATTACTCTGGTATCATCCACACCTGACCTCTGTAGAAAATTTATTTTCTTGATTTCTCTAGATGAGAAGTTGGCAAGTGTTTTCTTAAAGAGCCATATAGTAAATATTTTAGGCTTGTTAGACAAGAGGAAAAGTTTAAAGTATTAAGTAAGTACTTATGTAGGTACTTTTTCTTATTCTTCAGTATTTCCTGTTGAACTTGATAGATTCCCAAGAGTATTTTCTTCTAATTTTTTGTCTATAGAATATATAGAACTGGCTGTTAACAGCTATGGAAACTAAGTATGGGAAGAGAGCTGGATGACTCACCATTAAGTATGTAAATATTCACTAAATTCAATCTTTTTGGTATTTTTACTCAAAATATGCAAGACTTCCTCAGTTGAGAGAATTCTTTTTTTTTTTTTTTGGCATGGTATTGCCAGAGGTTTTCCATTTTATTGGTTTTTATAAAGCTTTAATTTTAGCTTTGCTTTGTTAACTCTCACTATTTTACTTTTATTCTCTATTTTTAAGACAAAAAAGTATAAAATGATCTCTGCTCTGTGATGCAGCTATATTATCTCTATTTTGATTTGACCATCCATAGAGAGTGGCAGAAAAGTGAAGGATTACTTTTCAGTTTTTAGCAGTTATCATCAGAGAGAAGCCTGGATGCCAAACCAAGATATATGTTCAAGTTTCCTTGTAAACTATGATTGCACTACTGGTTGGGCCCAGGGCTCCATATTGTTTCTTTTTTATAAGACAAAGATAAATAAGAGCATGTTTTGAGTGACTAATACATGAAAATTAATGAATATTCAGCACATTCTTTAAAAAGTTATGTCATGCATGGCAGGTGGTAATTAATAATTAAAAAAATAGGTATAGTAGTACTTATAATTATATGGCTTGAATCTCTTTATATAAATCACAGCTTCTAAAAATAAATAATTCTCTATTAAGCTTAAAATCTAAACTTTTAGATATATCTTGAAAATAATTAAGATTAGTATTAGACACTCCCTAAAAGATAAAAATGTAAAGTGGCATGTTGATCTTTATACTCATCAGTAATTTAAAATTTTATTTAACACATTTATAAAACCTTAGTGAATTTAAAAGCAATTCATAGTTAATAAGTTGAATCCATAGGAATGCAATCCAAAAGGGTATCATTGTTATTACTAAGAAAATAACATTTATATATTAGACATTAACTGGCATGGCATATTATTAGATTGAATACATATCAGAAAAACATGTGTCTCTCTTAATTCATTAGCTAAAATACCAACAATACAATTTTCAGATTTTTGCAATATATTAAAAACTATTAAGATATATTGAAGAATACAACCATGTGGCAAGTTAGTGTTTTGAGCTTTAAAGATCAAAAGATATTAAAAAATGAAACATTTGATGACATAAACAACAGTAGTTACTTTTACAATCACAGGTTTTGTCAAAAAGTAGCTCCCTAGTGTCAAATGCAATTTTTTTTGGTTTAAATATTTTCTTCTCTCAAATCGAGAAGTCACTCAATATGTTCAGAACTATACAGGCTTTGTCTGAGAATATTAATCAGTTTCTTAGAGCATTTTATTGCAACATGCGGACTATAATCAAACTGTCTAGAGACTGAATAATAAAACACAATAGCATGAAATTGTTAATTTAAGCAATTAGTTCATTTCTTTTTATGGGTTTATGAGGCACTGTTTTTCATACAAGATTTTAGTTTTGCTCTTTGGATAAGCTTTTAAAAATCTGCTGGCTGTTGAATTTTAAGTTATTGGAATGCACATATAAGTCACTTGTCAGTCTTAAAAGCATGTGTTATACAAATAATCACATGTCCATATTTTATCACATTTAATTAAACCTTAAAAAGTTGATGGGCTTCCCCTGGTGGTGCAGTGGTTGAGAATCTGCCTGCCAATGCAGGGGACGCAGGTTCGAGCCCTGGTCTGGGAAGATCCCACATGCTGCAGAGCAACTAGGCCTGTGAGCCACAACTACTGAGCCTGCACGTCTGGAGCCTGTGCTCCACAACAAGAGAGGCTGCGACAGTGAGAGGCCTGCGCACCGCAATGAAGAGTGGCCCCCGCTTGCCGCAACTAGAGAAAGCCCTCACACAGAAACGAAGACCCAACACAGCCAAAAATAAATATTTTTTTTTTAAAAAGTTGATTTAGAAAATGTTAATTTTTTTTAGTTTTCTTTTTTTTAATCCAGCTTGTATTTACATATCAATTATGTAAGTATAACAAGTTATAAAATATACTTGCCAGTATTTGATAATATGTGGAATGGAAACCATTTCTGGTGTAATCCTTGTATTTCCTCTACTTTTATTCCTACCTATCTTTAAGAATCAGGGTGGCAGAGATCTTGAAAGCTTTACTAATGTCTGCATAAGCTCAGTTTATGGGGCTTACACAGCACCTGAAAATAACAGACACAAATAAACATTGGTTAAATAAACAAATAATCCCTAATACACACATGTTCTCTCTTCCTCAAATAAGAAGTCAAATATTCTAATGTAGAAGGTTAAATTTTTTCTCAAAAAAAAAAAAAAATTCTCAAGTGGGCAACTAAGCAGTAGGACTTTTAATAAAAATACAATAGAAACAGAAATAAGAAATGAGACGTCCTCCATGATTTTGTTGCTTCAATAGCTACACAGTTTCAGTATTTGTTTATTTATCTATTTAATTAGGGAAAGCATACAATGGTTCTTGAGCAAATCACAAAATTCAATAACTTTATTCAATTTATCTATACTTCGTAAAGGTAAACTTGGTGTATATTACTGACATAATGTTCAATTGCATTGCTGAGATTAGATAGAAAAATGCTAGGGAAGGAGCTGTCAAAACATTGCACCTAGTAAGAAATATAAAGAAGCTTTGTCAGCAGAAGCTTCAGACATATGTCCATCCCCTCATATGATGTGTTGTTTTAAATTCTACTAGCTTAGCAATTTTTTCCTACATATTGGACTGAATTAATTACAGCAAAGAGAACCTACTTTTAGTATTCTGATAAGAACTTCATGATTTACAAAATAATAGTCCTATTATTGCAGGTAATGTGATATAATGAGGGAGCATTTGTAATCGTCAAGATCACTTTTTGAGCAATTTTTCTTTGCTTAAAACTCTATATTTGTATCAGAAATCATAAACAAAAAGATATAAAATGCAAAGGGGATATGTATATTTGAAGCATAAATTTTGATATTGTTGGTGAGTTCACTGATGCACTCAAGTACAAATTTCTTTGAGACATTAGAAAAAGATGTGAAACATACCAAATTCAAATCCCAGTTCCCAAATTTTAGTGTGTCTTGGAGTAGAAGTCAGGGTATTAATTACTCATTTCAGATAAGAGCAAACATAATAACAGCATTATATGGTTGATATACTTAGTATAACTTGAATATCAGCTGAGCCCTTGTTCATCTCTAAACACTAATGAGGGTCAAGGATCTCCCTCACAAAGTTTTTAATCACACATTACCTGCTGATGTTTCTTTTTGCCTCCTTCGTTCTCTATCAGGACATATTGTTAATTTTGATTAACTTAAATTTTATATTCAACCCTTTCGCTAATTTCTATAAGGGATTTACTTCCATAAACTATAGTGTGATTTGTTAAAATTTTATCACAAGTAAGGACAACTTCCACTTTCACCCCTTTTCTGGGATCTGATGAATCCCACATTACGTTTGTGGTTTAAAAATAAATAAATAAATAAGAAAGGACTATCACAAAATTGGAAAAGAAAAATAGCAGTAGAAAATGGCTGACAAACTAAGTAGATTTAAGTAAAGTACAAGCAGAAGCAGGAGGGGGAGGGAAAGGGAAAGAAAAAAGGAAAGAAAAAGAAACAGTAGCTTCACTGCCAGAAATCGATGATGTACTACATGTTTCTTCCAACCAGTTAAACATGCATAGGTCTCTGAGACGAAAAGCCAAAGCAGCAGCATTTGGGTACTATGTATTTATAGACTATTTTCTGAACCAATCAATGAGTTCAAATACTCAATCAATTTAATAAATTAACCACTCTTTTACAAGACTCCATCAGTTACAAAAAATCAAAATGATGGAACCAAATAGGCGTAAAATTATAAAGGAGTAAGAAGATCATCATTATATAATGATTGACTAAATGTCTGCAGTTATTTATATTCAGCGTTACTTAATTGGCTTGAGTATTTTTATTCATTCCTGTATCTATTTATCAAGTTAGACAATATTTTCCTGTTTAGCCTTTGTACTGCTTTTAATTGAAATTAGAAGGTCTCCAAAGTTCTTTGTAGTACAGACATGAGCTAGATAATTCTTTGGACTGAGAGTAATTCATTTTTTTTATTTTTGTGACTTTTTTATTTTTGTAATCAAGGATCTCATTAGTATAAAAGATGAATGAGGTAACATCCTTTTTTTTTGGTAGTAGTAGTAGTTTCTTTCTCTTTTATGTCTTCCTTCTCAATACATATAACTTAAAGAATGACAGCAATTTTTATACGCAGTTTATTTTAGCGAATTAGTGTTGAATCTGTAAGTGAATAATATTTCACATGCTACTATCAAAAATGCCCAAATAATTCTAATGAACTGTGGGCATTACTATGTTGCTGATGTAATTAACACCTCCTGGAAATGTGGTCCTTTGACATCTCTTTCAGCTGTCAGTGCATTTGGGCTTCCCTTGTGGCACAGTGGTTGAGAGTCCGCTTGCTGCTTCAGGGGACATGGGTTCGTGCCCCAGTCCGGGAGGATCCCACATGCTGCGGAGCAGCTGGGCCCGTGAGCCGTGGCCGCTGAGCTTGCGCATCCGGAGCCTGTGCTCTGCAGCGGGAGAGGCCACAGCAGTTAGAGGCCCCCGTATCGCAAAAAAAAATGCAGTGGTGTGCCTCAAACTGTTAATACCCCTGTATCCACATTCTTAGTTGGTCATACCCACACTGACTAGTTTGGAATACACTTACTTGGTTCACTGGTACAATAGCAAACATGACACAGTCAGAAACTGGAGAAAAGTGCTAGGACATTGGAGTTTGATCTTCCTCTTGCTGTTTTAAGGATCTCTAACACTATTTCCATTGGCAGAATTCTGAAAGATCATTACAGAAATGTAACCCCATTGCCTGAGCCACACTAGCTGACAACTAATGATTACCAGAAGCATAGCTAGCCACCTATTTCTTAGCTGGCTAAAAACCAAAAACACATAAACAAATTCACTCAAGAGAAGACCCAGCCAGCTGAGCCCAGCCCAATTTGCCAAACTGAGGGAATCATAATGAAAATCAATGGTGGTTCTTTTAAGTCATTAATTCTGGGGGTAGTTTGTTATGTAGCCTTAGACAACTGATATGAAAATGGGTACCTAGAAGTCAGGTGGTATTGTAACAAAACCTAAAATGAGTGACACTGGCTTTGCTACAAGGTAACAGGCAGAGACTGGCAAAATATTGAAGAGACTGCCATAGTAAGCAGGTAAAATATCAATTGCTGATACATAGTGGTGAAACAATTGGAGAACCTTTGCCTCTGATAAAAATGGACCATCTAAACTTTTGGATTTAGACAATAAAAATCTCCAGACAATATGTCCGAGAGGTAAGCTGGTTGCTTTTAAATATGTCTGATAAAGTATGAAAAATAGATAAACTAAAGTAAGTAATGACCACTTAGCAAGTAGGATTTTAAGGAAACACAGAGTGATAGGGTTTGATTGGTTTAAAACTAAAATCATTTCTTCTGTTCAGTTTATTCAGTCTGAAAATTATGAGCTGAATTTTGTTTCCTCCAAATTGACATGTTGAAGTACTAACCCCTAGTACCTCAGAATGTGACTGTATTTGATGATAGACTCAGTAATAAGCATTAATTAAGCTCAAATGAGGCCATTATGGTGGACAGGGAATAATTCAGTATAACTGGTATCTTTATAAAAAGAAGAAATTTGGACACAGACAGTACAGAGGAAAAAACATGTGAAGACATAGGGAGAAGATGGCTATCTACAAGCCAAGGAGAGAGGTCTTAGAAGAAACCAACCTTGCTGACACCTTAATCTCAGTTTTCTAGCCACCACTCAGTCTGTGATACATTGTTATAACAGCCCTAGCAAACTAATAAAAAGATAAATAAATGAATAAAAGATTCTTAAGCAAGATATAATCTACTGGAGTATATCTAATCAATGGCTTAGCTGTGAGATTCTTTTGTTAAGACTTCTGAAAGAATTAAATCAAGGTTCCTTAGTTACTTGCAATTAGACAATAATTTTCTAGACCTCTTGAGAGATTTGGTCCACTGTAGCCTAAATCTCCAATGTATCAGTGAGTAAATCTGGAAAAACAGGCAGTTCTCCAAAATGATTTTCAGTTTGGCTTTTGAGTTACAGATTCTTAGAAGTCAAATTAATAGAAAATCCACCATGTTTTTAATGAAGTTATGCCAACAAACATGTTGACAGTCCCTATGAAAAGGTGTTGGGACTGTTCCAAGTTCAAAAATTATCTGGTTCTCCATCTCTATGAGAAGCAAGTAGGTTACAAAAATTGCTCTAAGGGCTATGTTCCAGTGACTTATCCAGAAATTAGCTAAGAAGGGTGAAAAAGGAAATCTTGGAGGTTAGAGCCAAGAACCATGAAGAAAATAAGGAAATGACAGGGCTTGATCAAGGAGCATCCTTTTTTCTCAGATAAGCAACTATGACACATTAACCCAATTTGATTTCAGAATTGCTATGGATCAGGGAATGCTTATGGTACCCTTTTTTCTCCTCCTCAAATCGAGCATTTCTTGTGGTTATTTCATCTTCATAGCACCACCATAAGTGGAATTTGCATAGAGAAGATACCATGTCTTTTCAACATGGTGTCTTATTCACATCCAGTATGACAGTATATCACTATATTAAGGACTTCAAGCCTGATGCGTTGCTTAAGTGAGAATTTAAGTGTTCTTGTGAGAGAGTGAGTATACTTCACATGTGGGAGACAGGTGAATCCTTGGTACTAGAGACAGACTATACTAGATTGTCACAGTAATAACTCCTGGTTATTTATGCCTTCTTGTATCTCCTATGCGGCTTATGCCCTCACATGTTAAATATGGGCTTTTCCAACTGATCTAATTTGAACAATGAGACAATAGTAAACATGGCATAAGCAGAGATTTGAGAATTGTCTTTGTGTTGTGGCTTGTCCTATCTCTTGATGTTCTTAAAACCTGTCCTATAAGCACCACGTGATGATAACCAGGATAATTTGCTGGATGAGGAGAGTCCATTGGTCCAGTAGCTCTTGTCATTTTAGTCCAAAGCTAGAAATTGAGCCTTTTCATTCACCAGCAACTTACCATCTTATGGGTGAACCCAATTGAGGCTATAGGCTAAATTGCCAAACCACAAAATTACAAATTAAAATAACATTATTTCAAAGCAATAAATTTTTGTAGGATTCATCATGGGTAGGAGAGAGGAAGTAATCAAGTTTGAAGGAGAGAAGATATAAAACACTTTTCTTATTCATTATGTAATTTAAGTAATTGATTATTAAATTAAATATGTATTATTTTTGATTGTAAAGAGCAAAATTATGAGTGGAAAAATAAGTTTTATTCTTAAAAAAAATTGGGGAAAGTAAACATTTGTCTTCATAATATATCCTGAGCATCATTCAAGGTTAAATTTAAATAATATTGTCATAAAATCTATAAGATATACTGCTCTAAAATGTACTTATCTTAAAAACATTTCTTTTGATAGTCTGAACTTAAAAATGATGAAATACTTCAAGGAAATTTAAAAGATTACATACTGTTGGAAAACATTTCACTAAGTCAAAATATATTGGAGAAGAGCCCAAAAGACATCTATTTTATTCTCAGCTCTGCCTTTAGATTTTCTGTATTCTTTGTTTGTAAAATTGAAGTTGAAGTAGATATTCAGTGTGTATTCTGACATCTAATATTTTATGACTTTAAATACCTTTAAGGTATTTGCATTCAGTCATATGATAAAATGTGCCATCAAAAACTGACACTTGGGCTTCCCTGGTAGTGCAGTGGTTGAGAGTCCGCCTGCCAATGCAGGGGATGCGGGTTCGTGCCCCGGTCCACGAGGATCCCATATGCCGCGGAGTGGCTTGGCCCGTAAGCCATGGCCACTGAGCCTGCCCGTCCGGAGCCTGTGCTCCGCAACGGGAGAGGCCACAGCAGTTAGAGACCCGCGTACCGCAAAAACAAAACAACAACAAAAAAATACAACTGACACTTATAAGGGGTTTCCCAACAAAATGCACTAAAATAGCATAATTGTTCTTTAATATTCTTATTTTTTCTCTCTAGACATGAAAGTATTCATGGTTGATAATTTATTACTTCTTTTGTACATAATCCATTCTAATATGACAGAAAATATCTATTCTTCAAGGCACTAAAATTAATCCTACTTTCTTAGCATTACATTTCTCATATTTTTTTATGAGACAAACTATGATTATCTCAAGCATATTGGAATATATAAAAATAAATATTGTAAGTAAATATACTATATTAGTTTATGGAAGACAAGTACATTCAAACAGCTACCAAGCATTTCATGGCTGGTAAATAACTTTGTAAATCAAATTAACAGAAAAATAGAATGGAGGGAGAGATAATTATTTCTACTTGTCTCAACTCTTACATAGGCATACATACACACAATGCCAAATTGAGTAATAAGAAAATTTATCAAAGTCGAAGATAGTTTAATTAATGTGCCGATGTCTCACCACCAATTCTGAAAGCTAATTAGTAGATGGATCCACAGTGTGATTTGTTACTCCATGTTTTCTTTACAGGGACCAAGCCATGAGAGTCTGCTTACCTTCTTTTCTACTCTATATCTCATTAATTTGGCTGTGCAACAGGTGTATCCCCATCCTCTCTGTAGATATATGCTTTTAAATGATCTATATTTAGTTAACCTGAATATATAATGTTCCTCCCCACTTAAAAAGAGAAATTCCAAGTGGAAATAAATTCAGTCCTGTTATTGAAAACAAAGTGTATCTGAATGTGAAGTTCATACAATATACATTGTTTAGCGTGCATAACCATTTAGAGTAGATATCACATCTATGCTTTCTTTTAATTTATTTCCACTTTATAGACAAAAACCTAAGATCTGAGAGAAGGTTGCCCTTCTTAGATAAGATCCAAGGTTTTCTAGCTTATAATTGGCAGGATTGGATCTGTTCATGACTGAGTCAGTGTGCACTGCCCCTTTCCTCTATGTGATGGAAAATGTATACATATATGACATTGGCCTACCAAATTAAACAAGCAGAATTTTCAAGCTAGAAACATGCACATGCTAATAGTGCATTAATTTGCATTATTTCCTGCTTTTCTTCTTTGTAATGAGTTTATCTAGTAACTCATTTTTATTTCACACTCAGGTACAAGTGTTTCATTTGTAGAAATTTTAATTTGTAAAATAATTTTCACAACTCATTTCTTCATTCTCTATAAGGCATCTGACACATCGTGATGTTCTAACACAAAGTTGTAATTACTGACAGTGCTAATTGTAGAGAGGTAAGTGATAAGATATTTTCTAGCCATGTGTCTTATGAAACCTCTCAAATTATACTACAGGGTCCTATTTATTTAGGCTATATGTGAAGATTTATTTTTACCAGTTTCCAATTTAAATTCCTATAAACAATTACAAGGAGAGAAGATTTAACATTCCCAGTGACTTTTGTGACCATTGATTTTAGATCTTAAATAAGTTCCCTCTGTAAAAGACTCAGTCACCAGAGCTATCATTCATTTACGGCTTACTGTGTTCCTGACATTAAATAAAATAGTGATGAGACATTACCTACTGCCTTCCAAATACCCATTCTCTCCTTCCTCCTTTTCTAATTTGGTTTTGGAAGGACCATGGACTCATCTAAAATTATTCACATGCCTGGATCCACTGTAGGTAATGGTGCATTTGCTATGTGCAGAGTTCTGATCAAGGATTGTTATATGGTTTCTGAGACAGCATTTGCCTTCCTGATATGGGCACTTTTGTCTTGTTCTCCTTCATTCTTTCTGAAACATGTAGATGCTATTGCCATCCTGAAATCATGAGTTAATGATCATGAGTATGAAACTTAACATAGAAAGATGAAAAATGGAACTAGAGCCCAGTTTTATAGTGTTTGTAAGGTTTCACAGTTTCTGTAGAATTGTATGTTATTCATGGCTAGATAATAGAGCTAGGGATACCTTATCACATTTATCTTCAAAAAAGCAACATGAGTTATTTTATTACAGTTATTTGCACATTAAAGAGGGGAAAAAAAACAAAGAAAAGTTTATTAATCATTTTATTTGCCTCCCAAAAGTGGTTGAAATGGAAATTATGTATACATAATTTAAAAATATATACATATATAAAAATATATATATACAAATATGTAAACATATTTATAAATATATTTATATATAAAATTATATATATGTATACACACACACAAACATACACAAAAACAAATACATAACATTATGATTCCAAACAAAATTCTGACTTCTATAGTTTTTCTCCATTCATCTTTCAAGAGGGGGAATAAAAATTTTGTGGTCTTATGAAAAGAGTATCTGAAAGCAAGATGTTACTAGAATCATAGAATTTTATATATGTAACTATGTAGCTGGGAAATACAAACTCTCACAGGGTCAAATAATATATATTAAAAAAAAAAATCAAACAGAGATCCAAAAAATTTGACATGAGAAAACTTATGCTCAAATGTCAGTGTGCCACTTACTCCTAACCAACTCACAAGTTGGAAGGTATATATAGTAGTTAGCACCATGGGCTCAGAAGCTAGACTGTTTTTGTTTTAATTCCATCTCTGTTTTACTCCATCTCTATAGTGTACCCACCCCCGCCCCCGAATTAACCTCTAGATTCACACTACTTAATCATTTTTGCTTTCAGATTCCTCATGTACAAAATGGACTTAATTAGAATATTCATCACGTGGCTGTTGGAAAAAGTAAAATGAGCTCATACACATAAAAAGGACATTAAAACCTGTAAAATTATTAGGGATTGAAAACGTTCATTTATTTATACATTTTCACAATATATTCTATAAAACTCTAGTATGTGGAATATTAACTAATGCTTTAAAAGAAACTAAAATGGGTCTGGGGCAAAATGACCATGAGAAATATAAAGTGAAACAAAGTTAAATATGTGTAGTTTACAGCATTACCACAAGTTATTTGATGGAGCATTTGTTTTTATCCTGTAACAGACATACATGTGTAGGTGAACTGGTATTTCTTCAGGAAGTAAAGGTTCACTGAATAAGAGACTATGTAAAAAGCACAGTAAGGAATATTTCCAACTATGCAACAGAATATATATTGGTCTAATTATTATTTCCGAGGTCCCCTTTCAAAGGAAGACATAGTACTTCTCTACAAGGTCCCCAAAATATTTAAGATTGGAACTTCCTGCCTCATGGGAACTGAAATTTGTGTTAATAATGCAGGAAATGTTTGATTTACCTTCATGTAAAGTGTTTTAGGTCTTTTTTAAACATTAGCTGTCAAAGCATGTTTTAATTGGTTGGTTAGCAATTTCAAACTGAATGCCTCAGTTACCAACATAAACATTTCAAGCATGATGTTTGAATAAAAGGAGCTTTAAAAACAACAAGTTGAGGGCAAGAGGATTATTTTAATCATTTCATCAAGTCATGTATTGTATCAGAGAAGGAGCCAATTAACTGTGAAGGTATAGTGATCCACTTGACACACAGAAAATTGTTTATGATGTATTTTGCAACACGTATTTTTTATTATAACCAAGTATGAAGTTTTGTAAAAAACAGGCTGAGAGATCACCTATAATTTCTAGTATGAAAATCCTTGTTAAATATTTCTAGAGAAAAAATTATTTAAAAATATAAAAGGATCATAGAATTTTAAAAGTTAAAATTTACTTAAATTTCTGTGTGGCATGACTTTTTTTCTGTTCTGCAAATTTAAATATAAAGTAAATAATTTAAATAATAAAAAATAAGTATTTCCTTCCAAGTAATGCACTACAAGGTAATAGTAAATAGTTTTATGTAGCTTTGGTCTTCATAAATGATCATTAGGTAAATTTTCACTGAATTCAATTATAACCACATGCACTCTCATTTGTTGGTGGAATCACAAGACTTCAAATAAGTGAAGATTCATGGTACACTCATTTACTAGATGTGTAAGAATGGAAATCATAATGATTATGAGCAACAAAAGGTGATAATAACAGTTACATAACTTAATAGAATGTAGAGATTCTATAATCTCAATACCAAAACGGGTGTTCAGAATCTTAACGATCCATGAATACGGCAACTTTTCAAGCTACTTTTGATATTTCTGTGTTAAAACAACCCAACGAAGGTATTTACTAAACAGGACTTCTGAGTAGTTTGTGATTATTTGTGCAATTATACCAAAATTTAAAATTCTAACCAAAAGCAAATAAAAACAAACTTGCAGTTTCAGTGTCCACATGTATAATATATATGCTAATTCACTGGAAAAAAATAAGTTTATCTATCCTTAAATTCAAAAACAAAATTTGTGATTATTTGGTGTCTTAAAGAATGGATTTAGAGATTAGTGTTCATCACTACTGCAAAATTTTATAAACTCAGAAAATAATTATGTTTAAAAATTACTTTTTGGAAAAAAAATAACTTTATTTTACCCCCAAATGACAGGTTATGTATGAGCAATTTCTGAAAGCTTAAACCGCAACAGCTAGTAAAAAGAAATTAACTCTGACATTTTCTCTGAGTCAGGGTTTTTCAGAAAGAGTGAAGAAATAGTTATCTTTCTGAAAGCTTTAGGACTAATCTTAAAGATATCCTTGTTACCTCAGAACACACCACTGAGTGAAATCTAAACAAAAAATGAAAGTCACATTTTACCAGTGTGGCTTCCTTTCAATAAAAATATAACTATGAAATATTGATTCTATATATCAATACTATCCTATTTGACTGTGAGTTAAGCTTTCAGATTTACTTCATCATCATATTAAAGCCAAAGACCATCAGAAACACACTTGTAATGAAAAGTAATTGGATTATTGAGCTTGGTGCAACAAGAGAGAATGCTATGTGGGAGAATTCTGGGCAGCCCTAAAGGGTTTAGTGGAAGGGAGTTATCTTGAACTTAGACAAGTTGCTGTAAGGCCAGATTGTCAGTAGTTTTATTTGAAACACATGGGTGTGAAACAGTTGGAGTTTTTTGTTATTTGTTTTTTTTTTTTTTTTAAGTAGAGTTGACTTAAAAATATTGTGTTAGTTTCAAGTGTACATCTTAGTGATTCAATATTTTCACAGATGGTATTCCATTATAGGTTATTACAAGATCCGGTTTTAAGAGTTCAGTCTTAGATAGTCTATGATATACATCGTGAATTCGTTTGTTATGGTTTATCTGTTTTGACAGTCACAGTGTGCAAACTGTGTTTGTTTTCATTCAATCTTCAATTGCCTTTCACAGTCCTATTGCCAGCAGATCCACTTATTACCTTTTTCTGCCACCGTCTTTCATAATCCTTTAAGCTCAGCTGAAGGATAAATTATTATATTTTGAACACTTCAAAAATCCAGATCTGTGCTGCAATTCAAAGCTCTTAAGGACATATCATGCCTTTAATAGCTGTTGTTTTGAGCTTTATCAGCACCTGAACTTATTTTTTATTTCAGTGGAGGATCATATTTTGAATCATCTGGTTTGACAGCATTTGCTTGTGACTAAAGTGAGGATTATTATTTAAGTTTGAAACGTGGCTCATATTATCTATAATCTGCTTAGATCTTCTTTATACCCAAGTGATATTTCACGTTGATTTGATATCAGTTGTTTAACTTGCCAGATTCTGAAAAAAAAGTCCTAATCTAGTGAACTATGTTTAAGGAACTTGGAAGTCCTATGAGTAAAGGACAAGGGTGGCAACTAATATTACAGAACCTTGACACTTAGCGAGGGAAAATGGAGCAGAGGTCAGAAAACAAAAAGGAAAAAGAGAATGAGGCCATCAGAGGAAACTTTTCCCAGTGACCTTGGGTAAAGCAGTCTACCTCTTGCACTTTTTTTCCCCCTAAAGGTCCAGAGCTATTTGTGTATGTTTGTGAGACATTAGCTTCTAGAGATTGTCTAGAAAAGTTTAGTTTATAGGTTCCAATATTTATAATATTTCCAATTTTATTGGAGAATAGCTGTTATTTTAACATAGAAATATGTATTCAAGGATCAGTCCCTGAGAGTTTTACTATTCAGATGTTAGCCTTCCCTGATAAGATTCTCTCCACTGAACTTCAGGTTCATTATGTCTTTAGAGTTACTTCCAGATTATCCAATGGCCAAGTCTAAAATCATATATGAGTTGATTAGGCTTGTCAGAGAAGGTGATCCATTTCTCTTGATAAGTGGTAAGTCTGAGCAGCTTTAGGTCTTTTATCACTTTGTCAGAATGGGGAAGAATTGAATCCTCTATTGAATTATCAGGCAATTTATAAGATTAAATTGGTAGATGTTGAAATTGTGAAATAAACTAGACTACGAATGTTCCTAATTTATAAGCATATTCAATAGGAAGTATTTTTTAGATAGTATTGAACCTATCTTTGCACATAAAATTGAGTATATTTCATTTAGCCAAAGGATGCATTTTGACTGAAAGACATAATCATTTCAACATAGTTATATTAATGTATCTTATATACATATATATATATATAAATAATTAATCTAGAATTTTCTATTTCAATGCATCCAGTTTTCTTCCTCTCTTTTATCATAATTCAGTAAACAAAGAATCCATTAAAATACCTTTGAGTTTTTGAGATAATTAAAATTTGGAGAATGCTCAGCATAATTAACCATTCTTAATACAATCCCTTTTATAAATTGAAGTAACAAAACTTTGTTTTGCCTAATATCTATTCAGGAAACCCAAAGATGTTTAGGTGTGAAAGATGTGCTGACATTTTTATTATTCTGCATTTAGGGCTTCAATTTGGGAAAAGACAAAATGAAGACACAAAAGACAAATTGTGGACAGAGGAGACAGATGTGCTTAAGGCAAGAGTTACAATGTGATATTTTCAAAACACAGCAGTAAATGACAATGATTATTAGAAAGTGAAACTTTTAAAAAGGAAGATTTATACAAAATTATTTTAAAGTATGTAAAAAGCAGAAAGTGTTAGTGTATTTTGGCTATAAAAAGAACTGCTTCTTCCTGAGTACAGTATGACTTGTTCATTTTTAACAGAAAAAATCCCTAGTTTTACACTTTGTAATTACCATCCATGTTAACAATTTGTTATAAAGTATTTATAAGGCTTTTTTCTACCCATCATAGTTAATTATTTTTAATTTATCTCGCTTAATTGTTCCTCACAAACTCAGCATTTGTAGGTATATTACAAAACAAAGCAAATTAAAACACTTCCATTCAGATATTATACCTCAAGAGTATACTTTCCAATATATCTTTTGTCTTTCATAGTCTAGAACCATGAAGATATTTCTTACTTTAGGAAACTAATTTCTCACTTTTTTAATAAACAAAAAATAAAGAACTTGCAGAAGTTGATTACCATATGTTTATTTTTATGTTACTTTAAATAAGAACATATGCATTAATATAACTTAAATTTATATATATATATATATATATATATATATCCATTTAATATAATGTATTAAATGAGAGTACAGGTATATAAAAGTTACCTTGTCTAGATATCTAAAAGAAAATTGCCAATTAATATTAATATTACTTTAAAGTCTTAGAGTTAATTATCTTGAAATTACTATTTATGATGACATTAAGTCCTACTTGCTTGTAGTGGTATAAGAATTTCTTTTTAAAACTGTTGCTATTCTAAATCATTTGCATTTTAATATGTTTTAGCAACCATCTTGCTAAAACTTCTGCTGGAATTTTAATTGAAATGCATTAAACCTTTGGATCTCTTTGTAAGCATATGACAAGGAATATGAGTCTTCCAATCTTAAAGCAAGGCATATCCCTACATATTTGCTCTTTTATAATTTCTTCAGCACTGTTTTGCAATTTTCATATCTTGCAGATGTTTTACTAAGTTCATCCGAAAATATTTCATGCTTTTGGAGATTCTATTTTAAATGCAATTGAATTATTGATTTTTTTTAATTGCTTATTGCTACTTTATAGAAATACAATTGATGTGTATATATGAGTGTTATTTGATCACTTGCTTATTTCACTCATTAGTTCTGGTAGCTTATCTAATTAGATTTCTTAGGATTTTATATAAATAATAATATTCTTTGGAGATAAAGACAGTTTTATTAAAGCTTTTCCAGTAGTTTTGCCTTTATTTGCACTGGATAAGAACTCTAAAATATTGATAGAGTGATGAGTGTGATTTTCCTTCTTGCTTCTGATTTTAGGATTTCAACATTAATCTTTCAACATTAGTCACATTAGTCAACAATGAGTCTTTCCACATTAAGTATGACCTTGGCAGTAAGTTTTTCATTGATGTCCTTTATGTGGTTTCTAAGTGCCTTTTATTCTTGGTGTTCTGAGATTTTTTACCAAAAATAGCGTTGAATTTTTTTCAAATTTATGTTTTCTCATCTTTTTTCTTGATGAGTTTAGACAGAGTTTTGTAACTTTTTATTGATACTATTTTAAAACCTGTGAAATAAATATTTAAAGCTATAAATTTACATTTAAGCATATTTCAGCTCTTTTCTATTAATTTGAATATGTCAAGTTTTCATTGTCATTCAGTTCAGTATTTTCTACGTCCCCTTGTGATTTCGTTTATCCTTGAGTTGTTTAGAAGTAAATTGTTTAATTTTGAAATATTTAGGACTTTTCTATTTTCTAGATGTTTCTAGCTTATCTAATTTCATTGTGATCAAGAAATATGTTCCAATTTTTTTTTTCTTTTCGGTACGCGGGCCTTTCTCACTGTTGTGACCTTTCCCCTTGTGGAGCACAGGCTCCGGACGCGCAGGCTCAGCGGCGATGGCTCACGGACCCAGCCGCTCCGCGGCATGTGGGATCTTCCCAGACCGTGGCACGAACCCGTGTCCCCTGCATCGGCAGGCGGGCTCTCAACCACTGCGCCACCAGGGAAGCCCTGAAATATTTTAATGTTGAGAAATCTATCAAGACTTGTTTCATGGTCCGCAATACAGACTTTTATAGTGAACATTTTATGTGCACTTTTTAAAGTTTAATCAGCTGTAATCAGCTGTGTTACATATATAGTTATTTGAGTTTTCTACAACTTTTTTTGATTTGTTTTCTAATTCTTCTATCAATAATTGGGGCGAAGTATTAAAACCTCCATCTAAATTTGCAGATTTGTCTATTGTTCCTTTTAATTATATAATTTTTCTTTGTATATATTGAAGTGCCTTTATTAGGTGCATACATATTTATAATTGTTGTGTATTCCTAATATACTGATACTTTTATTGTGATTAAATACCTCGCTCTCTCTCTCTCTTTATATTTCTACTTTAGTGACAAGTTTCCCTGCCATTAATAAAACCACTCCAGCTTTAATATGATTAATAGTTAATAGTGTATCTTTTTCCTTTCTTCTGTTTACACCCTATTTGTGCCATATATTTGCTGTGTGTGCATCTCACAAACAGCATATAGTTGAATCTTGTTCCTTTTGTATTCTGATAATCTCTGCCTTTAATATAATATTTATGCTGTTTATACTTACTGAAATTAGTGATGTGATATTTTTGTCACTTGGCTATTTGCTTTCAATTTATTTTTTGTTGATGGCTCACCTGTTTGTTTCAACTGTCCCCTTTATTAGTTTTTGTTACTTGAGTATTTTATTTGTATTCTAGTTTGATTTAAACCTTGGTATTATTTTAACTTATTATTTAGTCATTATTCTAAAATTACAGATTTAATCTTAATGTGAAGCAATATTCTTATATTTAATATATTATTACCTTATGTTTAAAGTGAGAAATTTGAAAATTTATAATTCCATTTATAAACCACCTGAGTTCCTATATCATGTATACTAATTCTACAGACGTTATAACCCCCACAACAAAGTGTTATTATTTTTGCTTTAGAGTCATATGACTTTTAAAGAATTTATGGAAAGCAAAGATAAATTTGTGTTCCTACACATACATTTTTATTTACCCACATATTTACTACTATTTTGTTCTTTATTCTTTCATTCTTGTAGAGTTGTGCTGCCAACCAGTGTCATTTCCCTTAGTCTGAAGAATTTTTATCATCTCTTATAGGCCAGGAATGCTTGCTTCAAAGTCTTACAGCTTTTTTTACCTGAAAATTCCAATATATTTTCTGTATTTTTTATGGATAGTTTCACTGAATATAGAATTATTGGTTCAGCTTGCTGTTCTAATGATTTCTGGCCTCTGTTGTTACTTTTTTCATCTCCAAACTGCTGTTGAGATAATCTAGTGATTTTTTTTTCAATTTTATTAGTATATATTTTAACTTGAGTGATTCCATTATTTATATTTTATATTTCTTTATCGACATTGCCTATCCAGACTATTTTTCTTTTAATTCTTTCAACACATTTTCCTTCATTTTTTGAACATGTTCGTAATAGCTGTTTTGGTGTTTTGTCAGTGAAATAAAACATCTGGTTCTGCTCAGATGCAGTTTCCACTGGTAACGTTTTTTGCCCTGAATATGGGTCTTATGTTCCTCTTTCTTTGCCTGTCTAGTAATTTTTTTATTGAAAATTAGCCATTGTGATTAATATACTGCTGAAGTTGTGGTTTACATATACCCTTACAACTTCCAGAGGCAAATATACCTTTTTAGACTGTCTCCTTTATGCTCCCTAGATGTGTGTAGTTTGGCTATTAGTCAAGGTTTTGGACAAAGTATACTTTCAGTAATTTCCTCCCCACTTTCTCAGTAATTCCCTTACTTCTGGAGAGTCCACCCTGAAGTTTTAGCTGCTTTCCCAGTATTGGATTCTGTCCTCTGGCACATCAGTTGAGCAAGGTCTCAGCTTTCAGTCTCTTGAGCTGAACACTGATTGGGGAATCTATTCAGATGTAAATAACAACAGAGACTCACAAATATTACCCAGTACCTCTATGTCTGTCAGTGGCAATTTCTTGTCTAGTCCTTTCCTGTTTTTTGGCCTGAGCCTCTGGCAACTGCTCTGTGCATGTATCCTTTAATGAACACTTATGGATATAGACAGAGTTTGTATTTTGATTTTGGGTATCATGTCTTCTGAAGGTCTCTCATTTCTAATACGTTTATACCTTCAACTGGCTTTCCATTGTCGAACTATGTTCTCTGCCAACTGTTGCCAGTGAGGCTGTGATTTTTTTTGCCACTCTGGTCACTGTGGACTAAAGCACCCTGAAACAAGAAAATCACAGACATGCCATTCCTGTTGCTGTTTTTCAAGGGAAACTCTTCTCTATCTTCTGTCTGCTTTGGAGACATTTACTAATACTTTTATATATTTTGTCTTTATATTTAGAGGTCATAAATATTAGCTGCAGCTGGTACATGTAACCACTTCACTCTGTTATATTTTGCTCTAACTGACGTTAACTCTACCTAACATTTGAAAAAAGAAACTTCTATTAAATTAGCTCAACACTTCTCTAGTATGAACTCTCCATATTTTAATAGGTCAAATGACAAATAAAAAGACAATATTTGATTTATATTATATGTGAAAAATATAGATTTTTATAAATCTGAGTTCTTCAATTTTCTCAACTTTTTCCCTCAGTACATTATTTTAAGTTAAAGTATAGTTGATTTACAATTATATTATACTGAAGTGTACAACACAGTTTTAAAAAATATTTTTTAGATCATACTCAATTTAAATTTATTATAAAAATGTTGGCTCTATTCCCTGTGCTGTATATCATTGTATAACACATATATATGGAATCAAAAAAAAAAAAAGGTTCTGAAGAACCTAGGGGCAGGACAGGAATAAAGATGCAGACATAGAGAAAGGACTTGAGGACATGGGGAGGGGGAAGGATAAGCTGAGACGAAGTGAGAGAGTGGCATGGACATATATACACGACCAAACATAAAATTGATAGCTAGTGGGAAGCAGCGGCATAGCACAGGGATATCAGCTGGTGCTTTGTGACCACCCAGAGTGGTGAGATAGGGAGGGTGGGAGGGAGACACAAGATGGAAGGGTTATGGGGATATATGTATACATGTAGCTGATTCACTTTGTTATACAGCAGAAATTAACACAACAATGTAAAGCAATTATACTCCAATAAAAATGTTTATATATATATATATATATAATTGTATCTTACTTTATATATATATATATATAATTGTATCTTACTTATTTTATATATCACTGTTTGTACCTCTTAATCCCCTACCCTTGGGACTTCCCTGGTTGTCCAGTGGTAAAAAATTTGCCTTACAATGCAGGGGATGAGGGTTTGATCCCTGGTGGGGGAACTAAGCCCATATGCTGTGGGGCAACTGAGCCCGCACACTGCAACTACTGACCCTGCAAGCCTCAACTAGAGAGACAATGTGCCACAAACTACAGAGCCCATGTGCTCTGGAACCCACGTGCCACAACTAGAGAGAAGCCCGCGCACCTCAATGAAGAGCCTGCATGCCACAATGAAGACTCCACGTGTCGCAACTAAGACCCAACAGAGCCATAAATAAATAAATAAATAAATAAATAAATAAATTTTTAAAAATCCCCACCCTATCTTGCTCCTCCCCCTTCCCTATCTCCACTGGTAACCACTATTTTTTCCTCTATCTCTAATATTTCTGTTTTGTAATATTCATTCCTTTGTATTATTGTTTAGATTCCATATATAAGTGATGATATACAGTATTTGCCCTTTTCTGACATATTTCAATATACATATTACCCTCCAGCTTCCTCTGTTTTGTTGCAAATGACAAAATTTTATTCTATTAAAAATGCTGAGTAATATTTCACTATATACATATACCACATCTTCTTCCATTTGTTGATGCACACTTATGGACACTTACTTCCATATCTTAGCTATTATAAATAATGCTACTACGAACCTTGGGGTGCATATATCTTTTCAAATTAGTGTTTTTGTTTTCTTTGGATATATACTTAGGAGTGGAATTGTTGGAACATATAGTAGCTCTCTTTTTATAGTTTTATAGTAGCTCTATTTTATGCTGTTTCTATCTTGGCTGCACTGATTTTTATTCCCTCCAAAAGGGTATTAAGATTCCCTTTTCTCCATATCCTAACCAACATTTGTTATTTGTTGTCTTTTTGACAATAGCCATTCTGACAGGAGTGAAGTGTTACTTCATTGTGGTTTTGATTTGCATTTCCCTGATAATTAGTGATGTTAAGCATCGTTCCATGTGCCTGTTAGTTATCTGTATGTCTTCTTTGGAAAAATGTCTATTCAGGTCCCCTGCCCAGTTTTGAATTGGGTTGTCTGTTTTTTTGATGTTGAGTTGTATGAGCCGTTTATACTTGAGATATTAACCTATTATGTGATATATAATTTGCAAATATTTTCTCCCATTCAGAAGGTTGTCTTTTAGCTTTGTCAATGGTTTCCTTTGCTGCACAAAAGCTTTTAAATATAACTAGGTAATACTTGTTTATTTTTCTTTTATTTTCTTTGCTTGAAGAAACAGATCCAAAACAATATTGCTAAGAATTATTTGAAAGTATGTTCTGCCTAGGTTTTCTTATCAGAGTTTTACTAGCTTACTGTTCATATTTATGACTTTAATCTAATTTTAGTTTGTTTTTGTATATGGTGTGATAAATTTTTAATTTCATTCTTTGTATGTAGCTGTCCAGTTTTCCCAGCACCACTTATTGAAGTGACTTTCATTTCCCCATTCTATATTTTTGCCTCTTTTGTCATAGAATAACTGACCATTTGTGTGTGAGTTTATTTCTGTTTCCTCTATACTTTTCCATTGACTTATGTGTCTGTTTTGGGGCCAGAACCATACTATTTTGCTTATAATTTAGTTTGACATCAGGGAGCATGATACCTCCAGCTTTGTTAATTTTTTTCAAGATAGCTTTAGCTCTTTAGGTTTTGTGGTTCCATATACATTTTAAGATTATTTGTTTTAGTTCTTAAAAAAAAAATGCCATGTGTATTTTGATAGGGGTTGCATTAAACCTGTAGATTGCCTTGGGTAGCATGGTCATTTTTTCTTTTTTTTTTTCAATTTTTATTTATTCATTCATTCATTCATTCATTCATTCATTTATGTCTGTGTTGGGTCTTCATTGCTGCTCATGGGGAGCAGGGGTTACTCTTCTTTGTGGTTCATTGGCTTCTCTTGTTGCAGAGCACGGGCTCTAGGTGTGCAGGTTTCAGTAGTTGTGGCTCGCAGGTTCTAGAGCACAGGTTCAGTAGTTGTGGCACACTGGCTTAGGTGCTCCATGGCATGTGGGATCTTCCTGGACCAGGGCTCAAACCTGTGTCCCCTGCATTGGCAGGCAGATTCTTAACCACTGTGCCACCAGGAAAGCCCGTAGCATGGTCATTTTAACAATAGTCTTCCAGCCATGAACAGGGAATATCTTTCCATTTGTTTGTATCATCTTCAGTTATCTTCATCAATGTTTTACAGTTTCATAGTATAGGTCTTTCTTCTGCTTGGTTAAGTTTATTCCTAGGTAATTTTTTTAATGTAATTTTAAATAGGATTGTTTTCATTATTTCTGTTTCTGATAGTTCATTATTAGTGCATAGAAATGCAACAAATTAATGTATATTAATCTTGTATCCTGTAATTTACTAAATTTAATGCATTTATTAGTTCTTTCCTTTTTATTTTAGTCACTTTACTTGTGTTTTGATGATTTCCTTTAGTCTTTTGCTTGTTTTACTTCTCTCTTGTTTTTGTGTACTTATTGCAGGTTTTTCATTTGTGATTACCATGTGGTCCATACATGTATGTTGACCTATATCTACTTGTTTTAAACTGGTAGTCATTTATGTTCAAACACGTTCTAAAAGATCTATATTTTCTTCTCCCTTACCCCACATTTTGTGTTTTTAATGTCACATTTTACATCTTTGTGTCATTCCTTAGCTGTTTATTGTAGATATAGTTGATTTTACAGTTTTTTTTTTTTTTAATATTTGTATTAGCTTATTTAAGTTGTTGATCCACAGCCTTTACTATATATTTGCCTTTACTAGTAGAATGTTTTGCTTTGCTAATTTTTCTTACTTCTTCTTGTAGCCTTTTCTTTTCCATGTAAAGAAGACATCTTAACAATTCTTCTCAGGTTGTTTTTGAATTGATTAACTCTTAGTTTTTGCTTTCCTTAGAAGTTCTCTATCTCTTTTTCAATTCTGAATGATTAACTTGATGGGTAGAGTATCCTAGGTTGTAGGGTTTTCTCTTTCAGTAATTTAAATATATTATGCTTCTACCCTCTAGCTTATAAATTTTCTGCAGAAAAGTCAGCTGATAGCCTTATGGGGGTTCTCTTGTATATGACTCTTTTTTTTTTCTCATGTTTCTTTTAAGATTCTCTCTTTATCTCTAATTATTTTTCCATTTTAATTATGATTTTTGTTGTTGTTGTGAGTCTCTTTGGGTTAATCTTGTTTGGAATTCTCTGTGCTTCCTGTATCTTGAAATCTGTCTCCTTCTTCAGGTTTAGGAAGTTTTCAGCCATAATTTTATCAAATATATTTTTACCCTTTTGTCTCCCTCTTCTCCTTCTGTGACCCCTATAATGTGAATGTTAGTAAGCTTGATGTTGTCCCCGAGGTCCCATAAACTGTCCTTATTTTTTTTTTATTTTTTGTGGTACGTGGGCCTCTCACTGCCATGGCCTCTCCCGTTGCGGAGCACGCGCAGGCTCAGCGGCCATAGCTCATGGGCCCAGCCGCTCCGCGGCACATGGGATCTTCCCGGACTGGGGCACGAACCCGTGTCCCCTGCATCGGCAGGCGGACTCTCAACCACTGCGCCACCAGGGAAGCCCTGTCTTTATTGTAAAATGAAATTTGTTTTGCTTTTTGCCTTTCTGATTGGGTGATTTCCATTATTCTGTCTTCCAGTTTCCATATATGTTTTTCTGTATCACCTAGTCTGCTGTTAATTCTATTTTATTTTTTGTTTCAGTTACTGTGTTCTTTAGCTCTGACTGGTTTTTTAATATTTTCTAGTTCTCTGTTAGAACTCTTACTCTTTTCATCTGTTCGTTTCCCAAGCTCAGTTGGCATTCTTATTACTATTGCTTTGAATTATTTATATATACTTTTTTCTGTTTCATTAGGATTTTTTTCCTGTTCTTTTGTTTGAAATACATTTCTCTGTCTTCTCATTTTGTTTAACTTACTGTCTCTATAAATTAGGTGAAACAGTTACCTATCCCAGTCTTGAAGAGGTGTCCTTGTGTGGGAATGTGCCTATGCAGTCTGCATGTACACAGTGGCTGTGGTGGGAGAGCTGGATCTGTAGTTAGTATGGGTTACATCTTCCCCTGTGGTATGCTGACAGCTACCACCTTGGTGGGAGTTAGAGCATGAGATGCATGAGCTAGAGCCAGAGCCAGGTGTGAGCCAGGTTTCTCCTGTGCTCTGTAGTAGTCACCACACTATCATTGGTGGGGTTGGGGCCCAAGGTGCTGGAACAGAAGCCCTGAAGGTCAGGTCCAAGCTGGTTTCTTTTCTTCTATGTGTGCACATTCTCCTTGTCAATGACAGCCTCTGTCCTAGTGGAGAATAGTCCTGGAGCAAGAGGGGCTGGAATAAGTGCCCAGTGTAGGCTGGGTGGTTGCAGGAAACTAGCCAGAGCCCTAGGAAGTTTTCAACCTGTTTTGTCTGTGTTGTGCTTGGGAGTAAGCAGGCGTGTGTCCATGCTCTTTATGAATTGAGTACCAGTTTCTTACAGCCCTCCAGTAAGTCCCACCAGTTTTCAAACCAGTAAGGGGACTCGTTTCCCCATTGTTGAACTCCACAGCTGGGGTTCCCAATATGTGGCTTGAACTCCTCACTCCCCAGGGAGGATTTCTGAGCCTGTGATCTCCCCTCCTCTTCTGTGTCCCCTGCTAAGGGTGCAGGTCTCAACCTGACTGCTTCTCCTCTCTTTCTACCTGACTCTGTGTGAATCTTTTTTTTTTTTTTTTTTATGGCCTTGGTTATAGGAGAGTCTTTTGCCAGCTTCCAGGTTGTTTTCAGCAAGAGTTGCTCCACATGTAGTTGTATTTTTGATGTTTTTGTGGGAGGAGGTAAGCTCAGCATCTTCCTAATTCACCACGTTGATCTCCCTTATCTCAGTGCATTTAATTTCACAAGAATATTATGTTAATTCAGTTTGAGTATTATATATAGTACCATATTTTTCAATTTCCTATTCCAAATATCACTTGACCTATTTTGACTTTATCATCCTTACGCTATACAACACAGATGGGGGTAATTGAGGGTCTCTGTCCTTGGACATTAGCCAGATAGGTCAGTCATCTACAGGAAGTAGACAATATTTCATCCATATTACCCATGAATAAAGGAAATGAGTTATTTGGCCTGATCCTGATTCCATCAACAGATTCATACTTTGATTCCAACATATCAGATATCTTCCTCATGGTCTGATTTCTTGACATGGAAAATTTTTAGTCTTGGAAAAGAAAAAAAAGACTTTTCAGGCACCTTCTTGTGGCTTCACCAGTTTCTTTTCTTCCTCATATTGCTATTTTCTAGAAAATCATTATTCAAGTTTTTCCAAACCATGTCACCCATGTAGACTTCAGATTCAGTGGTCAGCTGAATGTCAAAGATTGCCTAGAATATTTATTAAAACAAAACAAAACAAAACCAATTCTTGATTCATACAGGAGCATCTTTACGTACTGCTCAATGTGAAGAGCAGAACCTAAAACACCCTTGAGTTCTAGGAAGGTAAAATTACTAATTCTACATCACAAGATAATACAGTTTATTTAGTAGAAGAGTCAAAAGTATTTTTAGATATCTGCATGTGCTGTATCAAATTGTTGGATTGTATTTTCTCAGTGCTACATTATATCTCATTATAGACCATTCCTCACAATTTTATGCCTTACGTTTTAAACAATGACAGCAACAAAATGAGTGGGCATTTCTTTCTTTTTTGATTATATTTTATCTTATTTTATTTTTTATCCTTTATTTATTTATTTTTTTTAACATCTTTATTGGAGGGTGGGAATGTAAATTGATACAGCCACTATGGAACACAATATGGAGGTTCCTTAAAATGAAAATAGAACTGCCATATGACCCAGCAATCCCACTACTGGGCATATACCCTGAGAAAATCATAATTCAAAAAGAGTCATGTACCACAATGTTCACTGCATATCTATTTACAATAGCCAGGACATGGAAGCAACCTAAGTGTCCATCAACAGATGAATGAGTGGGCATTTCTAACCAGCAAAACATCCTAGGTGCTAGAATTGGCTTTTGACATGTGTATTTCATATATTTCAGCTTTATCTACATAACACCCTGCTTTTCCAAAAAAATCTTATTTTATATAACCAGATGATGAAAAACAGATATAAGACCTAGTCTAACAGGTAATTGCACCATATAGCCTGAAATTAAAGCAGCAGTGAATGGATGTTACCAAATTATAGAACTAAAAATATTTAAAATAAAAACTTGAGCTAATAAAATAGAACAGTTTATTCTCTGATAAGACACTAGATAAACAATATTGATTCAAAAACTAGAGAATAGTACATACATTTTGTTTAATACTAGCACTCTATAACACTAGCTGATAATAAAATAGTAATAATAATGTATTTATAAATCACCTTATAATTTTAAATAATGTTATATGAATTGTCATATTTAATGACTTTTTTTTTTTTTTTTGCTGTACGCGGGCCTCTCACTGTTGTGGCCTCTCCCGCCGCGGAGCACAGGCTCCGGACGCGCAGGCCCAGCAGCCATGGCTCATGGGCCCAGCCGCTCCACGGCACGCGGGATCCTCCCAGACCAGGGCACGAACCAGTGCCCCCTGCATCGGCAGGCGGACCCCCAACCACTGCGCCACCAGGGAAGCCCTAATGACTTTTTTGCTTGGAGAATTAATTCTAAATTAAGGGTCTAAATTTAGTCTAAATATTTAGCTTGAAAATTAAGACTTTTTGTGGTCTTAAATTACCTTATAAAATCCATATTGGCAAGTTACAAGCAATACCTTATTTAATGGAAATGAACCAGTGACATATTATTTTCTACGCTATTCATTTTCTAGGGTGATTTACTTCTAATGTATAACCACAGATGTTATTTTTCATAGAATTACAGAGGGACTCTCAAGATGCATTAACCTAAAGTGAACTAATCAAGCTTTACCATCTCTAATTTATATGAAGCAATTCATCTTCTTGAATATTTTACAGTTGCTGCTGTTCAGTACACATTATCTAATTGTGCCTATCAGATGCAGAAAAGGATAAAGCGTGTGTTGAAGATAGAAACCATGCATTATAATAATTGTAATTAATTTTTTAAACTATAGCAAAACCAGATACCTTTACTTGGGAAAGTCTGATTTAAACTTGTTTGTTGAGCATGTTATATATTTTAAAATAATGAATATAACTGATGTGAGTAATCTAATTTCAAGGCATTGAGGTCACTATTAAAATAAACTGTACCATTTAGAATAATTTTCAGCATGAAAAAACATTTCTGGAAAAAAGTTTTAAAAGAAATACATCAGATTTAAATTACCCTGAAATAACAGAGCTGTAATTTTGTGTGCTCGCATCTTTTATTCTTCTCCAGCTCTGACAGAATAATCTCCTGATAATATTTTAATAGATAGATGTCTAAGCCAGTTCTGAGCAGAAAGTCAAAATCCGTTTTGTGATTCAGATGCATTATAGTTTAAACCCCTGGAGCCTTTAATTATCATTCTATTTTTGCTAAAGATCTGCATTTTTCCTTTTTGTTTCCATTTCATTATGATATTGAAAGGGCAATTTTGGGTAAGCCAATATTTTTATGAATACTGACTTAACTGGAAAGTATTTTCACATTTAAATAAAATTCATTAGGTGTTTGAAGAAAACAGTAAAATCTCTTTTACTGGGCATGAATTAAATATCATTCCAGGTTGATAATTTTAGATATGTTCTAAAATTTTGATTCTGGCAAACTATAAAACTCACTAATTAACATTATATAACAAAATATTTTGTTATTTAATTCTATTACCAATGTGTCTTTATGTCATTTAGTCCTACCATGTTTTGCAATTTTGTGCACTTTTTTTAACCTATTTTTCTAGTAAAGCAAATTAAACAATGCAATATGGAATTTAAAGTATGGTGGGAGAGGAATGTTCTTATTTCAGGTAGTGAAAGATATTTTGTACTTCTCTTAACTTTCCCTTTTTTTGTCAATGGCTCCACCAAATGGTTTATGACAGGAACCTGAGGATTAGTTTTAGCTCTTTCTTATTTATTCCTGAATCAAATTGGTCACCAAATCTTGCTGATCTCAACTCTTTAATAACTAAAAAATCCAAAATCTCCTTTACATTTCTACTTCCATTGCCTTGATACTAATACTCAACACTTTTACCCTGGATGACTACAGTCTTCTGGCCTCTGGTCTTGTCACCATCCATTAAATTCTCTACACTGCTGCCAAGAGTAATTCTAAAATGTGCCTAACATCATCTCACTTCATTGATATCATCTAGAATTAGTACCTTATTATATTCAGGTCAGAAGTCCAAACTCCTTTGTCTATGATACAAGGACCTTCATATTTTATCCTGTACCTGCTTTGGTAGCCTTATCTTCTGCCAGGTTTTCAGATTTACTCAGTATTCTAACAATATCAATAATTTATCATGCTTCTTACCTACTGTAAAGAACTGAGAGTCCCCTGATATATTTACATAGTATATGCACAAAAAATGATAAAAGTTATTGCCCTTATCAAAATACTTATCTAAAATTAACCTTTGAGGGCTTCCCTGGTGGCACAGTGGTTGAGAGTCCGCCTGCCGATGTAGGGGACACGGGTTCGTGCCCCAGTCCGGGAAGATCCCACATGCCACAGAGCGGCTAGGCTCGTGAGCCATGGCCGCTGAGCCTGCGTGTCCGGAGCCTGTGCTCTGCAACGGGAGAGGCCACAACAGTGAGAGCTCCACGTACCGCAAAATAAATAAATAAATAAATAAATAAATAAATAAATAAATAATAAAATTAACCTTTGAAATAAATGTGTTCAGCATGTTTTTTTTTTTTTCTTCCCTGACTACCAACTTCTGTCCTGTTTCATTTACTTTTCTGTAGTAAAGAATTGGATATTCATAATTCTTTCACTGAAACATTGATGTTGCAAGAACCATAAATCCAAATGGATAGGAAACATTATCAGTGCAAATTCAGCATCACAAGACATAGAACAGGATCTAAACAAGGAAAGTATCCTGATAGAAGCATGGTGTTAAGTCAGCCAGATAACAGTGAAGAAAGAAAGTCAAAGAAATAAATTATCATATCAATGATATGTATCAAATATATCAGCAGGTGTATTACTGTGCTAGTGCTGCCCTAACAAAATACCACAGAACATATTGTGTGGTTTCTACAACAGAAATTTATTTCTCACAGTTCTGGAGGCTAAAAGTCTAAAATCAATGTTCTGGCAGAGTGAGTTTCTCCTGAGGCCTTTCTCCTTGGCCTGCAGATGACTGTCTTCTTGCTGTGTCTTCACATGCCCTCTTCTCTGTGTACATGCAGGCCTGGTGTCTTTTCCTCCTCTTAGAAGAACACCAGTTATGTTGGATTAGGACCCTACTCCTGTGACCTCATGTAATCTTAATTACCTCTTTAAAGGCCCTATCCCCAAATACAGGAACATTGGGGGTTAGGGCTTTAACATATGAATTTGGAGGCTGTAACAATTTAGTCTATAGCTATGGATTATAGTGGAATGTACAGTATCAGGAATAAGTTCTAGAACATTCTCTACTATTATCTTGCTGAGTGACCTTAGTCAATACTTTTTGTATTGGATATCAGTTCCAATACTGGGCATCATGTTCTTTCTCTGGTAAATGCCCAAGTGTATATAGGACTACTAGTATTTCTCTTTAATTATGGATTATTATTTAAACATCTGCCTCAATAGGCAGAGTTGGCACAAATCTAATGCCAGCAAAACTATTGATATGTTGGTTTAGTGACTACATGGTACCATTATCATTTAAATCAATTGGTCATGGTATTGTGTCATTGTATAAATATCCCAAGAAAATATCTTAGATTTTAAGAAAGAATTACAGTAAAATATTAGAAGATAAACATCCGTTGGTGCTTTGGCAAATATTCACAGTGTTATTTATGGTATGTGTTAAGGACAAGGTGATTATGCTTTATAAGACAATAATTATTCAAAGAAGAATGTCCCTATACTCAGGACATTGAGAAATCTAAAATAATGAAACATGATTAATCAAAGAGATACACATTGTAATGTTCATGTATGATGAAATAATTTTTCACTTAGGAAAGTAATTCTGACTCATTTATATAGTACATTCCCTCATGGCATGTAAATTTTTTTAGGAATTTGGTATATATATAATTTATTATGAACTTGTCTGTTAAGTAAAGTGAAACACATTTCTACTACTACAAATTTATCCCTGAGGGCTTGACAATGTTTTTTTATTATTATTATTTTTGGTGTAAATCACTTTTTCATATGAATAATCACTAAACAATTTAAGTATTTTTTTAATTTAAAAAATCAGATAATATTCAGTGCTTGTATCAATTTGTTAGTAAGAGTATTGATGGAATAAGCTATTTAATGACCACAGTAATTTTCACAGGAGACATAAACTGATTTTATAAAGCATAGTCTATTTTATTTGTGTAATTATGAATTTATATTTTTAAAAGGTTAAATACACTTTCTGATATATATGACCATTTTGCATGTAAATGTCTGTACATTTCATTTTTTAAATTGCCTTGCCTTATATGTCCTGACTCTTCTAACCCTTTGTGGTTATAGTTGGAAAGTACACACTTTACTTCCATAACTACAAATATGATGGCACAGGTGGATGTTTTACTTTCCTAAGTTGTAATAATTAATCAAGACTTTTCCAATTACATTGTTGAATGGTTAGCATAAGTACTGTTAAATTCTTTTCTAAATCTTAATCATTATTCATCTGGCCAATACACATGGCATACAGGAAAATTTGCATCACAAATATAATGAATAACTGATAAAGAGTAGTTGTAAAAGGTGGTAATCATAATACTGAAGCCAATTTAGGTTTTGGTTTTCATTTTTGTGTTTTGTTTAATTTCTCTCTGTTTCTTTTGTAAGCTAATACCACTATACTAAAATACTAAAATGTTTTTGTCTTATTTTAGTAAGTCTGTGATATTAGTATTTTATGTTACAGATCTGTTTTATATAGTTGTTTTACTTCTTGCTATTGCTGAGAATAATGGTTAATAGTTAGACTTTAGAACAATTACAACAACCAACCTGGCTTTATTGCCCAGCTCCTTTATAAAGTTACTCTCGTATTTTGGAGCAAGTTATACGGTATCTGTTTGCTTTTGTTTCTCCATATGCGATATTACTCATCTTACATCATTGCTATATCGACTTGAATAAAAGAGTAAGAATTTAAAGAAATGAGCATACTGCCAAGAAAATAGTATATGCTTTATTATTATTAGTTTGTAGGATTGTTTTCCAAATCAAAGCCTCTTTATTTTTTTCTCAGGATAACAGCTAAATACCTCTGTCAGTTTTCCACACCTATATGCCCTGCACACCCATGACATAGCTTTTATTTCAGGTTTATCCTTTGGATTTTTTTCTTAAGGGCAGACAGTGTGTGTAGATGTTTGGATCTGGTATCACATATAACCACAAAAACACATGTACAGATTTTCAAATAATGTATCATAATATACATGGTGTCTTGTAATCTGTATTTGTATAAAAGACTATCATTGAAAAATTTTCTTGTTAACCAATGAACATATCACTGTCATCATTTAGAGATCATGTAATATCTCTGGCATGGTAAAATATAAGTTTCTAATCACTATTCTATTGTTGGACACTTCAGAGTATCTTAAATTTGGCTCTTTTTAAATAATATTGTCATTTTTCTCTTTTTGTCTAATTTTCTTAGATATTTTAAAATATTTTTCTTATGTATTGTGTAACTATTATTCCTGCTATGACATATAAGTTTTCAGATATATTTTTGGGTACTACATTTGCCTTTCAATACACATAGTGTATTAAATTACTCAGTGATTTATATTTTAGCCAAATCTATTCATATCATCCTTCATTATTGGTTAAAATATATTTATTCCAAAATTATGTGTAAAATATACTCACTTTCGTTTTTCTTCCTTTTTATTAATGATTTATTGTTTTTCCTTTTTTTGTTATGAGGGCATTAGGAACATTCTTATGATTGTGATACTCTGGGATAACATGTGCTATGGACTGAATGGTTGTGTCCTCCCAAAATTCATGTGAGGAAACTAATCTCCAATGTGATGGTATTAGGAAGTGGGACCTTTGGGAGGTGACTAGGACATGAGGGTAGAGTCCTCATGATGGCATTAGTGCCCTTATGAGAAGAGACAGCGAATAATGATCTCTCTTTCTGCCATGAGCTGTGACTATTCTGGACCCTTTGTCCATTTTTAATTTGAACTTACATTTGGTTGACCTTGATTTTTAATTTGCTTCTGCTGAGTCTTTCTTACCTGAAATCACTTTAACTGAAGTACTTGGATTGGGATTGTCCAGAATCCACTGGTAGTCTAAAGCTAAACCCCCAAGTATGCATAAGGCTACAGCTATTGTTACCAATTCTCATGGGAGATATTTTTCGACCTTAGGATAAGACGAAGAAAGATACTTTTCTTTCATTACTATCTTTAAGGAGTAGATTTTAAAAAACTATCCTTTTACCCTGTGTAAAAGGATTTAAGCTTTCCCAACCCTCCTTCATAATGTGTCTTAGTTTCACTCCCTTAACTTATGGCAACATGATTTCTTTCTTATATTCTGTGCTGCCAAAAACTCCAGTATTATTAAATTCCTTTGGGTTTTCACCAGTTTTTTTAACTCATGTACATGCCCTTCAAGCTTTAGGTATTTATTTCTGTAAGCTTAGCCTAACTATATATTTAATAGGTTATTTATTGCACTTTGTACAGCATGCTAAATGATTTTAAGAGAAATGTTCTTCAGAATATGTAAATTCCCATGATGCCAAGGGAGAAGTCATTTTCTTTTTTTTAAAGATTTCTCTTTCTTTCCCTGTTTAAATTTCTCTTGAGGACTCAATTAAATTGAGTTTGGGACTTTAAATAATGATGAGCTTGAACTAACATTTGCATGGATCATATATTGCTGATAAGATACACTTTTCTAATTAAAATAATTAAATTTTGCATACATTTTAATTATGTATTATTATATTTTAGTTATATATAATATTGATTACATACACTATAAATGTAATACATTATATATGTATTTATATTACATATGAGTTATGTAATATGAATTATGTAATGTTAATGTGATATATATTTATACATGTAATACATATGTGTATATATATGTGTGTGTGTTTACCTTAAAGCATCAAATATTATAGGGATCCCTTGATAATCACAATCATGGTTCCACTAAAAGAGTTCTGCTGCAGAAGAGTACTAAAATGTTTTAATTTGTTGTTACAACAATGTCAAGACTAATATTATAACATAGTAAGAAACAAAATGAACTTAAAATAAAATTCTCAATTTGACCCTATTTAATCATTTAGGTTTTAGTGTAAAACCTGTAATTCCACATGGTAATAACAGTTCAGACTGTTCAAATATTTTTGTACAGGGAATCATAGTACTTTACAGATAACAATGTAACATTTTATATATGGAATGTTACATTTATATATTTTTCCTGTTCAAAAGTTTCATTATTTAATGTAATTTTAGTGAATATACAATATTATAATTAGCAAAATACTTTCCATTTTACTTAGTTTTTATTGTGATAATCATTGCAGAGGTAGGCTATTGAAGAACTGTTATTCCCCAATCTTAGAGGAGGGAATTTAGGCTCAGGTATTAATGTGAATCATGATAAGTAAGCATGGGAATTAAGACTCAATCTGGGTCTTCTTACTGTATCCCAATACTGTTTTAGTTCTAGTTTTTATTTTTAATGAGACTGAAATATACCTAAAGGGCTCTATCTTTAGTAGATGCTTTCTGATGTTTTTGCATTATATATTATGGTCAAACAGCCTTTAGTCAAGGCACTGTGAGCTATCTGACTAGAAAGTACTTTATCTTTAACAGCATAACCTAATTCACAGAAGTGTGACTCTTTTCTGAGAGAGGATATTTCATCAAAACAATACTGCTCTCAATTTCAGTATGCTTTGCTTGTGAAGGTTTCAGCTGCAGTTTACTTATTCTATAAACATACAGTTCCTATAAAAATAAATTATTTGCAACATAAATAAGGTTTCTGAGTGCTTGATATTTCTTTTGTCCTCTTTACCTATGTCGGGTGTTTCCATAACAGAGTAGAAAAGGTTTATTGGAAAAAAGATTTATTTATCTTCTGTTTTCTTTATTTTAAACTTTTCCTGTTTTTTTTTGTTGGTTTTCTTATAAAGTAATTACAGGTACAATGTGACAATGTAACTACTTCTGACAATGATATAACAGCACAATCTACTAGGAGAAATTTTTGCAAAAAGAATATCTATCCTATTTTAGAGAGAGACCAATGGAATTGAGACAAATTCTTAAGATTAACCCCTCAAAGATTATGGGCATCAGCATTCATCCTAGCTATCCCCATGTTCACTAGTCTGAGACATCCAACTATTTAAAAAAGGAATCTGGCAAAAATGTGTACTGTTGAGAACACTTGACCACTGAGATTGGAAAATTCTAGTATTCAAATTTGATACCCATGATAATAGCAGCTTTTTTTTTTTCTCTTTTGTTGTCCTCTTCTGTTATTGTAGTTCATTCAATATTCCTGGCATCCTGATCTAACTAGGTTATCTGGTATCACGTTGAGTACAAGTGGAGAGTGAGGGCATCCATTCCTCTTTCCTAAATTCCAAGTGAAAGCTTTCCATGTTTCATCAACTAAGTTGTTTTCTTTAGATTATTTTGTAGACCTTCTTTACTCAGTAAATTAAAACATGAACCTCTGACTTACTGAAGTTTATTTTCTTATCTTGGCCTTGCTTTCCAAAGCTGCAAGTAGTTTAGAAGACTTTTTTTTTTTTTTTCTTGCGTTACGCGGGCCTCTCACTGCCGCGGCCTCCCCCATTTGCGGAGCACAGGTTCCGGACGCGCAGGCCCAGCGGCCATGGCCCACGGGCCCAGCCGCTCCGCGGCATGCGGGATCCTCCCGAAACGGGGCACGAACCCGCGTCCCCTGCATCGGCAGGCGGACTCCCAAGCACTGCGCCACCAGGGAAGCCCAGTTTAGAAGACTTTGACTCCATTTATATCCTTCCAATTTGTATCACAGCTATGTCAGGCACTTTAATTCTATATAATAAATACTATAAAATCTTTGTGCAAGGAACACTCAGATTTCCTTACATATTTATTTTTACCAAGTCATTGATTTATCTTCATAATTTGTTCTACCACAAGCTTCTATCTAGTATTAGTTTTCTTCTATCTATGTCATAGTCTTGAAATGTATTATATATCTCTTGGTTGTTACTATAATTTTGTTTGTTTATCTAAAAATGTCTTTATTTGCTCTCATTCATGGAAGATGTTTTTCACAGCTAGGTGGAGGGTTATTTTCATTCAGTACATAGAAATAACTAACAGACCCGTTGACTCCTTTCAATGATTCTGTTGAGAACTCAGTTACTGAAAGAATTATCCCTCACTGAAACTAATCTGTCTTTCCCCCATCCCGCCTTTGACATTTTTTAAGGTAATCTCTTTGTCTTTGATTTTCTGCAGCTTTGTTATTAAATTTCTAGATGTCACTTATTTTTCTTCATGCAGTTTGTGCTTTTGTGAGCTTCTTGAATTAGCTGGTTACCCCATTGCTTAGTAGGAGAAAATAAAATCCTCTCTAAGACACATGTGAAAATAAAAAATGAACAAATGAAAAATTCTTTGAAGTAGAGTATTATATCTTATTTTTAAATGTCTAATATCAATTACTGACTAGCTATGACTTTGAAATTTACTATTTAGGAAAATTATTTAGGAGAATTAAGAATTTGAAATATGAGCTAACCTATGTGAATAATTAAGAACTTGAAATATAGGATCTAAATTTTTATATAATCTGAATTATTGATAAAATTTATATGATATAAATTATTCTGTAATGGGTATGAACCTGTTTTTAGACTTATTTATGTAAAATTGGTATTGGATATGGGATATAGAAAACAAATCTTTTGATGAGAAAGTCACTGTGAAATAATATACTTGGAACCAGAAGTAGTTTTTTCACTTTTTAATGATGGGATATTGGGCAACCCAATCTCAGTTCTCTGTCTCTCCTCCTACCCTCCTTCCTTCTTTCTTTTTCTTTCCTCTTTCCCTTCCTCTCTCTCGCAACTAAATATTATATTGGGTTGCAGTAATTCTTCCAGTTATAACTGACACTAACTATAAACAACAGTAATCAGTTACAGAGTAATATCTACCTTGTTTTGCTTTTTCCCCCTGCTTCCTATATTAATGGCATAAATCAGAGCTACTTTCATCATGAAAAGGTTTCAATGTCAAGATAAAGTATCTGTATCAAGAAGTAATTTTATCTGTGGTTTAATTTAAATCATAAGGACATGGACAGAAGAACTGGGACTCTCAAAGTACCCTTTTTTCTCTTTCTTTTTTCTTTCACTTTTATTAAGATATAATTGACATGCAGTACTGGATAAATTTAGGGCATACAGCATAGCAGTTTGACTTACATGCATCATGAAATGACTATCACAAGTTTAGTGAGCATTCATTATCTCATACAGATACAAAATTAAAGAAATAGAAAAAAGTTTTCTTGTGATAAGAACTTTTAGGATTAACTCTCTTAACAATTTTCATTTATTTTATAGCAGAGCTAATTATATTTATCATGTTGTACATTACATCCCTAGTACTTATTTATCTTATAACTGGAGGCTTGACTTTTTGACCACCTTCATCCTATTTTCCCTCCCTCTACACACACCTCTGGTAACCACAAATCTGATCTCTTTTTCTATGAATTTGTTTGTTTGTTTGCTTGTTTTAACATCTTTATTAGAGTATAATTGCTTTACAATGTTGTGTTAGTTTCTGCTGTATAACAAAGTGAATCAGCTATATGTATAAATATATCCCCATATCCACTCCCTCTTGCATCTCCCTCCCACCCTCCCTATACCACCCCTCTAGGTGGTCAAAAAGCACCGAGCTGATTTCCCTGTGCTATGCAGCTGCTTCCCACTAGCTATCTATTTTACATTCGGTAGTGTATATGTGTCCATGCCACTCTCTCACTTCATCTCAGCTTACCCTTCCCCCTCCCCGTGTCCTCAAGTCCATTCTCTACATCTGCGTCTTTATTCCTGTCCTGTCCCTAGGTTCATCAGAACCTTTTTTTTTTTTTTAGATTCCATGTATATGTGTTAGCATACAGTATTTGTTTTTCTCTTTCTGACTTACTTCACTCTCTATGACAGACTCTAGGTCCATCCACCTCACTACAAGTAACTCAATTTCATTTCTTTTTATGGCTGAGTAATATTCCATTGTATATATGTGCCACATCTTCTTTATCCATTCATCTGTCTATGGACACTTAGGTTGCTTCCATGCCCTAGCTATTGTAAATAGTGCTGCAATGAATATTGTGGTACATGACTCTTTTTTAATTATGGTTTTCTCAGGGTGTATGCCCATTAATGTGATTGCCGGGTCGTATGGTAGTTCTATTTTTAGTTTTGTAAGGAACCTCCATACTGTTGTCCATAGTGGCTGTATCAATTTACATTCCCACCAACATTCCAAGAAGGTTCCCTTTTCTCCACACCCTCTCCAGCATTTATTGTTTGTAGATTTTTTGATGATGGCCATTCTGACCAGTGTGAGATGATACCTCATTTTGTTTTGACTTGCATTTCTCTAATGATTTGTGATGTTGAGCATCCTTTCATGTGTTTGTTGGTAATCTGTATATCTTCTTTGGAGAAATGTCTGTTTATGTCTTCTGCCCATTTTTGAATTGGGTTGTTGTTGCTTTATTTTTTTTGATATTGAGCTGCATGAGTTGCAAGCAGCTCATGTTTGTTTGTTTTTGAAGAGAATTTTCCTATAACACTATGTTACACCACATATTGTTTTGATATCTCTATATAATTCAAAATGATCACCAGAATAGAGTTCTGATATATCACATATGAAGATATTACATATTTATTGGCTATATTTCCCATACTATACATTTCATATCTGTGACTCATTTACTTTGCAACTGGAATTTTGTACCTCTTTATATCCATTTTTATATCCTGTTTTTTTTATTACTTCATAATTGACATATACATATTAGTTTCAGATATAGAATATAGTGATTTGATATTTTTTATATATTATGAAATGATTAACACAAGTTTAGTTACCATGTGTCTCTACAGATTTATTACAGTATTATTGACTATATTCCCTATGCTATACATTACATCCCCATGACTTCTTTATTTTATAGCTGGAATTTTTTAACTCTTAAGCCCCTTCCCTTATTTCACCTGTCCCTCCACCACTCTGCTGTCTGACAACCAGCAGTTTGCTCTCTGTATCTGTGAGTCAGTTTCTGTTTTGTTTTGTTTGTTCAGTTTGTTGTTGTTTTTGTTTAGATTCCATATGTAAGTTAAATTATATGGTATTTGTTTTTTGTCTCTCTGACTTATTTCACTTGACATAATACCCTCTATGTCCATCCATGTTGTTTTAGTACAAATTTCAGGACCTCCTTCTCTTTTATGGCTGAATAATATCCCATTGTACATATATACCATATCTTTTTATTCATTCATCTATCAGTGGACACTTAAGTTGCTCTCATATCATGGCTATTGTAAATAATGCTGCAATGAACATAGGCATACAAATATCTTTTCAAATGTGTTTTGGTTTTCTTCAGAAAAATACCCAGAAGTGAAACTCATGGATCTTATGGTGGTTCCATTTTTAGTTTTTTTGCAGAATCTCCATAGTGTCTTCTATAGTTGCTGCACTGATTTAGATTCCCACCAACAGTGCACATGGTCCCCTTTTTTCCACATCCTCCTCAGCTCTTGTTGTTTCTTGGGTTTTTGATAATGGTCATTCTGACAGGTGTGAGGTGACATATCACTGTGGTTTTTTTTTTCATTTCCCTGATGATTAGTGATGTTGAGCATCTTTTCATGTGCTTGTTGGCCATCTGTATGTCTTCTTTGAAAAAACTTTCTATTCAGGTCCTTTCCTCATTTTTTAATTGGGTTGTTAGGTTGTTTGTTTTTTGACACTGAATTGTGTGAGTTCTTTACATATTTTAATATATTGGATATACAGTTTGCAAATACCTTTTCTCATTAAGTAGGTTGCCATTTTGTTTTGCTGATGCTATCCTTCTTATGCAAAAGCTTTATAGTTTGATGTAGTTTCACTTGTATTTGTTTTTGCTTTTGTTTCCCTTGCCTGAAGAGATATATCCAAAAAACAAAACAAAACAAAACAAAAAAACATTAAGGCTGATGTCAAAGAGCACATTGCCTATGTTTTCTTCTAGGAATTTCATGATTTCAGTACTTATATTTAAATCTTTAGTATATTCTAAGTTTATTTTTTTTATGTGGTATAAGAAAGTGGTCGAATTTAAATCTTTTACATGTTGCAGTTCAGTTTTCCCAACACTTTATTAAAGAGACTGTCTTTTCTCCATTTTATATTCTTGGCTCATTTGTCATAGATTTAATAACCAGATAAATGTGAATTCTGGGCACTCTATTCTATTTCATTGATCTTTGTGTCTGTTTTTTTACCAGTACCATACTGTTTTGCTTTCTTGAGCTTGGTAATACAGTTAGAAATGATACTTCCAGCTTTGTCCTTCATTCTCAAGATTGCTTTGGCTATTTGGGGGTCTTTTGTGGATCCATACAAATTTTAAGATTATTTGTTCTCGTACCATAAAAAATGACTTGGTATCATGGTAGGGAGTGAATTGAATCTATAGATTGCTTTGGATAATATGGACATGTTAACAATGTTGATTATTCCAATCCATGAGGACAGTATATCTTTCCATTTACTTGTTTTGTTTTCATTTTGTTTTATCAATGTCTTGTAGTTTTCAGAGTAAAGTTCTTTCACCTTCTTGGTTAAATTCATTTCTGGGTATTTTATGTACCCACTGACTGATAGCGCCTCAGCTACTGTGTAGGGAGGGTGGGATTTGGGAAACTCACCTGGCCTGGTTGTGGCCCAGTCTCAGCATGGGGAGTATGGGGTTTGACTTTTCCAGTTGCATTGGGTGGGGAGGACTTGTGTTGCTACTAATCCATCCTGGTTGCAGCTCAGCTGCTATTCAGAAAGAATTGTGCTCAGGGTGCTTGTCCACAGAAGTATTGGGTCAGCTATGGCATAGGGATTGCTGGCTTTAGGGTGCTCTCCTGGGCTAGGCTGCTGCTTAGCTCCTGTGTGGGGTGAGGGGTGGGCAGGACATGGTGCACTCATCCTTCCCAGTTCCAGCTAAGTCTCTGTGGAGGTGGGTAGGGCTCAGGGCACCCACCCAGGCCAATTACAGCTTGGCTGCTGTGAGAGGAAAGCAGGGCTCAGGGAACTCACCTTTCTTGGCTCTGCAAGGGATTCAGCTTAATTTATTCTTGACATGCCCCTGTTATTAAGAATATGCCAAGTCCTGTCAGTGTTTCAAGGGGGGAGTATTATTTAGCACTTACTATCTGGCTGATTGGATATAGATATACAGTGTCCTGTGGGGCTGCAGTCATAATTCCTGCTAGTCTCCAGACCAGGAGATCTGAAGGTATCCCTAGGTGACAGTAACAAAAATCAGGCTCCTTACAGTTGTATAAGTTCCTTTCTGGGCAGTCTTGTCCAACATTAGAGAAGCCAAGGGTGTATGCAAAGATGATGTCTCTCTGCTTACTTTCCCTGGGAGTGCCTCATTAGCCCCTAGATATTTGAGGAACCTGAATCCTGTCTTTCAGGGTAGAACTTCAGGCTGAGTTCACGGGAAGGCTGGGGTTGTTTTTCAGTCTGCTCTCTGAAGTACCCTAGAAGTGGTGGCCTGCTAATAACTGTCTTCAATTGTTACGGTCCCATGGAGCTCTGGAATGCTAGTCTCCCTGGCCACCAGGGTCAGATTATCAAGAGGTGTTTCCCATGTGGACTGCACATGCCCCTTGCTTTAGCTATGTAACTGGGCAGTGCATGGAGCCCAGGCTTGTCCCCCAATTCAGGAATACAGTTCAGCAATGCAGCATGAGAGTGCCTTGTCTGGCACAGGATTGGCTTTAGGGTGGTAACAGGTTGGAAACAGGACTCCTTATGCTCAACAGCCCTAGCTAGGGTGCAGAAGTTGTTGTAGCCACACTCACTCCTACATCTTAGCTAGGCAGCAGGAGAAATTTGAGACCATTCACACCTTCCTCCCCCAGACTGCGGTTGGAGGAGTGCGTTAGATGCTGGAGCTCTTTGGCTTCAGCAGTGTGAGAGGGTGGTGCTGCTGTCACTCACCCACCTGTGCCAGCAGGTTAGGTGGGGAATGGGGCACGCAACAGTGTTGTCTGCCAATGCCTCCATGTCAGGGAACATTTCTGCCTTTCCCTGCCCCTCCAGCTGATGCTTTTAGATTTTCAAATGACACTCCTTCACATATAGCTTCTGCACTTTTAACACTTTTATTTCACTGAGTCTCAGGGTGAGTGATGCCACATGCAAGACATTTAGGAGGGGCTTAAAGTTTATATAAGTTTTCTATAGCATTTTGGGACCCTTGGACATTATCCACCCTGTCATTTAGGGGCTTGTCTCACCAGTGTAGATCCCTAGGCCCAGGGTGTCTGATGTGAGGCACCAGCCCATTGGTCCTCTGGGAGAAGCACCTGTCTAGTGATATCCCTCCCATTTGCGTGTTGCTGTGCTATGGGTGGAGTTTTTGGTGAGTATCTCTCTGCCTCTCCTACCCGTCTTGATGTCGGCCATTTTATCCTTTGCTGTGGAGCAAGTGTTCAGCTAGTCCTCAGGTTCTTTTCAGAGGGAATTGATCGATATGTAGGTGTGTATTTGTTGTGTCCATGGGAGGAGGTAACTTCCAGCTCTTCCTATGTCGCCACATTGAACCACTCTCTCCTTATATTGTTATAAATTATCTTTAGCACCTTTTCTAGTTGAGATTGGTTCTGAGTAGTAAACAAATAATAACTATGAATTTTCCATTTGCAAACATTTTTCAGACTCACAAAGAATAGAAATCAATAATAAGAGGAATTACAATGTAAGCCAAAGTATATAGTTGTGAGTATTGACAAAGAAATGTAATACTTCATTAGAGTTGATTATTTTGGTATGGGAAAATCACGCACAATTGCATACACAATGCTGAAACAGGATATCATTGCCACAGAAAGATAGAGTTGATTAACATTCCAGGAAAAATAACGGAAGCAAGACATGGGTGAATAATGCCACAGTCTACATGATGTGCAAGAAATGGCATGTCATTTAAAAGTGCAGCTGGGGCAAAATGTAGAAGAGAGACCAAATGGTGGGGATAAAGGCATTTGAATTTGATTCAGTAGACCGCAGAGAAACTACTGAAGGTTTGTGATCAAGTGAGTAAATCAATCATATATTTAGTCTAAAAGGTTTATCTGGTAGAGAGCTGGAAAGAGAGAGCCTGGAAGCAAAGTAACTAGTTAAGAGGTCTATTTAATAACTCAAAGAAGAGCTAACATATTTCAACCACATTTATACTAACTTGAAAAAGTCTTGCATGTAGATGTTTAGGTTGAATCAAGAGCAGAGTCGAGGTAAAAATTAGCCTCAAGTATTCTTTTCACATGTAACTACTTATTCACTGACAAAACAAATGTGTTGAAAGCTAGTATACTAAATTTAGAATGAAGTTACTCTGAGGTATTTCCTATTTTAAATTGGAGGTCAAACACAATGGTACATAAACAGAACACAGCCTGCAGATGTTTTGTTTGGCTTGCATACTGCCAAAGTAAATAAATAAATGAATAAATTTGAATATTTTGGAATAAAAATGGTCTCTCTAGTTCATTAATTCATCAGCTCTCTACTGTTCTATTTGCGTCCAACTTACGATATTTACTCAGTGAGTTTTATTCTGACTACTGTAATTAAAAGTGCAGTCATTCCTAACTCTGTTCTTTCAACCATACATACCTCGTTATACATGTTAAATGATTATTATTTTTAAATTTTTTATGTTTAAATAATGACTGTCTCAGAAGAAATTGTAAAAGTAGTATATAGAGATCCAGATATATCTTGCTCAATCTTAATTCAGTTTTTTCTTAGCCTTATACAACAAGAAATATGATATAATTATTTAATATTTTATTGTCTGTATTATTTCTCTCCAACTCATCCCAATAGAAAAACTCCACAGTGGGAAGAATTTTTGTTCTGTTCACTAGTATATAATGCTGGAAATTTTGCCAAACATGGAGGAACTTTAATAAATTGTCATTGAGTGCAGTTAATATAGTAATAATAATAGCTAATACTGATGGGGTATTTATTATTTTTCAGATATAATTCAACAACATATGCATATTGACTCACACCATAAGAATCAAACCCCTATGAAGACAGTACTAACAGTATCCTCATAGTTATTTGGGGGGTCTGGGTTCAAAGTCAACTGAATTTCATGTCTCTGATTAAAATGATCATTATATTTGCTCTTTCAAATTTGGTACAAAATATTATAATGACTAATGACACTTTCTGGGCATGTAAGACATTCAAGTTTTGGTGGACCTAATATCCTCTGTAAACTTATAGTCAAATATCAAGTGTGATGGTTGGATGGAGGATGTACATTTTTTCTTTTGTATTATTCTGGCTAGAGTTAATATGTTCACTGTTAATTCATATCAACTGTTGATGGCATATGCTATATACTGATAGGTAGTAACAGGAATGAGATAATTTCCCTGTTTCTTAGAAATGTAATGCATACTTTAAAAACAGGAAAAGACCAACTATAATACAGAGTGGAATTGATAAAAAAAAAGAGTAACATGTTATAAAATTAAGAGGATTAAATGTACACACATTTTCTTGATTTTCAGTTGTCATGTGTGTATTTTATTTCCATTAAAATTCAATTTAAAGAGTATATAAAGAGATAATTGGATTATTTAGCATTTTTTCTGTTTGAGGCGATTTTGGCTGTATATTTATTCAGGAAGAAACTACATCAACTCATGTACCCTATTTAGACTATATTTTGGTTGCTTATTCATCAGAATACCAAAGCTGAAAATATTAATTTCAATTCTATAGTTTACAAAAGTCTTTATGAAATCTTTTAAGATCTTTCCACCTTACTGGTTCCGTAAATGGCTGTGGAAAAAATTAAGCCCAAGCTGATATTTTCTTTTTTGACTTGGATGGATATTTGATTTATTATCCAAATCAGGAAATCTTGGGAGTTAAAAGGGACATATATTTACTCTGGACAACATATATGAACTAGACCTGTCATATGCAGTTCTGAGTATGATTATTATACTTATAACTTCCTTAGATTTTTTTAACAGAGGAAAAGGTGCAAATAATTTATTCTCTTTATTTTCAATATCCCATAAAAAGTAATACAATTTGTTTCTGTTTTTACAACTAAGAGTCAATAAATCTTGACCTAAGATGTTCTCTTTCAATTAATAAAGTCAAGCCTTCAGACTCATATCTTATTTCTACCTTCATTACACCTTCTCTGCTCTGTGTTCTTTCATGTCTACTCTGTGATCCTCATTAAAGTGATTTCTTGATCTTTTAAGACATTTTATAATATTTAGCCACAAGTTTCCTTTGCTTTGGAACAGCATTTTTCTGGAGAGTTTTTGTCTCCATTCTATCTCTCTTAGCCTCTTTTATTGTTAGTGTCTATGTTTCTCAGGTGGGTTAACTCTTTTTAAAAATATTCTATGGCAAAAAAATAATAATAAAAAAATAAAACTTATTCTATGGCAAATCCTTGAAAACATAAACACACATTACCATGTAATTCAGCATTTCCACTTTTGGGTTTATACTCAAAAATACTGAAAGCAGGGATTTGAGATATATTTATATATCACCGTTTCAAATCTTCAAAAAGTTAAACACAATTACTGAATAATTCAGCATTTCCACTTCTGGGTATATACTTGATAGAATTGAAAGCAGGGACTTGAGAGATATTTATGCATCAATGTTCACAGCAGCTTTATTCACAATAGCCCAAAGATGGAAACAACACAAATGTCCATTAAAAGATGAATGGGTAAATACATATGGTATACACATACAATGGAATATTATTCTGCATTAAAAAAAGGAGCTATTTGGATGCATGTTACAGCATGGATGAACCTTGAAGACATTATGCTAAGATAAATAAGCCAGACACAAATATTATAGGGTTCCATTTATATGAGAGACAGAAATTATAATGGTGGTTTCAGGACCCTGAGGGATAGGAGAACAGAATACTAAAAGTTTTAGATATGAATGATGGTGATTGGCCACAGAACTGTACACTTCAAATTGCTAAAATGGTAAATTTTTTGCTATGTACATTTTTACCACAATGTGAAAAAATAATTTATCATTAAATAATTTGAATTTCCTAGATAGCCTATTTACTCAATGGAAAAAAAAAAATGATGAGAGGGAGGTCCAAATAGTTTTCTAGGCTAATTAATTTACTTTAATTAATTTTTATTTTAGAACAGTTTTAGATTTATAATACAGTTGAAAAGATATTTCAGGCAGTTCTAACATACCCCAACCCAATACTCCCTATATAACATTATAAAATAGTATGATACGCTTATTACAATAAATGAACCCCTATTGACATATTATTATTGAAGTCCATGCTTTACTTGGATTTCCTTGTTTTTTACCTAATGCCCTTTTTCTGCCCAGTACTCCATCTGGGATACCACATTATATTTAGACATCATATCTCTTAGAGATCTTTAAATTGCAGCAAATTCCCATACTTTATTTTATATGGCCTTGACAGCTTTGAGGACTACTGATAAGATATTTTGTATAATGTCCCCAGTTAGGGTTCATCTGATATTTTCTTTATTCTTAGACTGGGATTGGGAGTTCTTGGGTGGAAGACCACATAGGAAAATGCCTTTCTCATCACACCATATCACAGTATCAACCTGAGATGGCTGAGGATGTTAACTTTGATCACTTGGCTGAGGTGAGGTAGTGTTTATATGATTTCTCCACTGTAACATTACCCTCCTCCCCCTACCATATTCTGTGAAGAAAATCAGGCCACACTTAATGGGTTGGGAATTATAATCCACATTCTTAAGGGTGATGTATATAAATAATTTTTTGAAATTCTTCTGCATGGGGGATTTGTATGTTCTCTCTCATTTATTTATTTATTCAATTATTTACATCAGTATAGACTCATGCATATTTATTTTATAATTTTGGTTATAATCACTACTACATCATTTACTTTTGCTCAAAATATTTAAATTTTGCCTAGAAGCTCTTTCAGTTGTCTCTCGTGTCTTTTTGCCCTACCTTTAACATTGTGGTTTATTTTGAGCACTTCCTTACTCTCTGGCTCTACAAGATGCTTCAGCTCATCTTGTATTTTCCTTGAATGAGCCCTAGAAACAGCCATTTTCCAAAGAACCCTTGTTCCTTTTATTGGAGAAAGCTATTATAAACCAAGATCTGAGCACTGAGAGTGCTTGTTGCTACAGGGTTTTATTACTCCCAGATTCTCATGTGTATATGTTTGTGAACCAGTGTATATACACAAACTATATTATTATTAATGTAGATATATTTCTGACAGATATATTTCTCTGTCAGATATATTTCTCTGAGTTCACATTTATGATTCAACTCTAATCTATAACACATCACTCTAGCCCATCCCCTTGCTTGTCAGTAATCTCACACTCCAGTTGTGAGAAACCTGTCTCTCATCATTCACTACCTACTTACTTAATTGTCCAAGTACAGTATATTCATATAATGATTTCAGAATTGTTAATCCATACCTTTGTGGGAAGCAGTGTTATCAACTAGAGTATAGTTCTCATGTGCAGTTTCTTTTGCCTTGATTCATACAAACTCTACTCATTTCAATATCACTTAGGTCATTATTTAATACACTTAGATTTTTGTCACTATCTATATTCTATCCTGGAATCCCTCAAATCCCCAAATGATTTTTATTGAATTACATACATTAAGATTCACTCTTTGTTCTATAAATTACTATGAGCTTTGACAATGTCTTAGTGTAATGTATCCACCATCTCAGAATAATACAGAATAGTTTCACTGCCTTAAGTAATCCCCTATGCTTCACTACTCAAACTCCTTGCCCCTTTTCCAAACTGCTGATATATTTACTGTCTTTATAACATTTTCCCTTTACCATAATTTCATATAAATGTAATCATAGAGTATGTAGACTTTTTATACTGCCTTTATCCTCATTTCCCATTACAGTAATATACATATCATAAATATTGAAGGTAAAATATTTAAATTATTTTCAATTCTTAAAAATATATTCACTCCAGATTTTAAAATATTATTTCCTTTTGCATTCATTATTTCTTTATCTCATTAAAGGTTTGTTCATGTTTTTACTTGGCTTGATAGCTCATTCTTTTTTATTGCTAACTAATATTCCATTGTGTGGATGAACCACAGTGTGTTTTTCTGTTTACCTATTAAGGACATCTTGGTTGCTCCCAGATTTTGGCAACTATGATTAAAGCTGTCATAAATATTCTTGTTCAGGTTTTATGTGAACATAGTTTTCAAATCAGTTGAGTAAAAATTAAGAGTAGAGTGGCTGGATTATATGGTAAGATTATGTTGTTTGAAAGAAACAGTCAAATTATCTGCCAAACAGACTGTATAATTTTGCATTCTCATCAGCGTTAAATAATAGTTCATGTTGCTCCATATCCTTACCCACATTTGGAATTGTCTGTTTTTTGTTTTTTGTTTTTTTTTAATCATTCTGATAGGTGTATATTGGTATCTCATTTTTGTTTTAATTTGCATTTTCCTAATACAAACCTATGTTGAGTATCATTTATATGCATATTTGATATTTGTTAATCTTTTTTAGTTAAGTGTCTTCTGATCTTCTACCTTCTTTTTAATTGGGCTGTTTCTTATTTTTGTGTTTTAGGAGTTTCTTGTATATTTTTGAATACAAGTCCTTTTTTTTTTTTGATATGTGACTTGTAAATGTTTTCTCTCACTCTATTTCTTTCCTTTTCATTCACTTACCAATGTCATTTGCAGAACAGAATTTTGTTTTCATTTTAACAAATTTCCATTTAGTTTGTCTTATGCAAATTATACCTTAATATATATGCCTTAAAAATGAAGGCAAAAAGCTATTTCCAATTATTAAAAATAAAAATATATTCATTCCAGGTTTAAAATGATTTAATCTTTTTGCTTTCACTATTCCTTTATCTCATTAATATCATTCCAAACATTTATTTCTTTATTCATTTTTTTCAGCAATATTGCCAACTACCTAAACTTGCTTTATTTACTATTTTTAAGTTCCACTCCTAATATTTGTAATTTCATGAATGTGTAATTAGTTCAAACTATTTCTGTCTCATGTTCTTACTATTATTCAAGTACATACAACAGTTATGCTGTTGACCCCTCCAACAAACTGCCTTGCAGCTAATGACATTCTTTCCTATATAATTTGGTCTGTTGTAAAATTTTAAAATAGGAATATTGAAAAGGAATTGTGTCTACAGCATTCTAACACTGTGGTGGTATTTTTTAATTCATTTTTACTCTGATAATTTGCACAGCCCACTTTTTAAGGGTAGAAAGAATATAGTAAGCTGAATAATGGCTCTCCAGAGTTTATTTTCAACCCCACAATGTGTAAGGTTGGTACAAGGGACTCTGTGGATGTGATTATATTAAGGATCTTGAGATTGGATGATAATCCTGGATTATCCAAATGGGCCCAATACAATCACATGGGACCTTATAAAAGGTAGGCAAGAATATCAGAGTCAGAAGGAGGAGAGGTGACATACTCTGAAGATGAAAAACGGGTCATAAAACATGGAATGCAAGTAGCCTCTAGAAATTGAAAAAGGCAAAGTAATGAATTTTTCTTTAGAACCTAAAGGAGAAATGAAATTCTACAGACAGCTTGGTTTTGGCCATAAGACTTATTTTAGAATTCTGACCTCAAGAACTGTAAATAATACATCTGTGTGGTTTTAAGCCATTAAGTTTCTAACAATCTGTTACAGCAGCAAGTTGGGAGCTATACCATTGGTATTATTTAACTTTCCATGTTTTTGAAACTATTATATATGAAAATTGGTTCTGATTTATTTCAATACAAAAATATGGTTTAGGAGAGGGTGCATATGGATTAAAATGATAACATTTACTTTTCACCTTGTAGTGAAATGTAAAATAATATTTGAATTCTTCTAGTAACTCATTATCTAATTTCTCATTGTCTAATAAAAATGTGCCACAAAATTAGTAAACTCCTAGGTGAACTTCTGAAAGAGGAGCTTTAAAATGTCTATTTTCTTGAATGGGACAGAATAGAGAGCCCAGAAATAAACCCATGCATATGTGGTCAATTACTTTAGGATAAAGGATCCAAAAATATACAATGGGGGGAAGACAATGTCTTCAATAAACAGTGTTGGAAAAACTAGACAGGCACATGCAAAAGAATGAAACTGGACTATTAACTTACACCATATAAAAAATCAACTCAGAATGGATTACAGTCTTGAACATAAAACCTAAAACTGTAAAACTCCAAGAAAACATAGGCAATAAGCTTCTTGACACTGATGTGGGCGATATGACTTTTTTGGATACAATACCAAAAGCAAAAGCAACAGAAACCAAAGCTAAACAAGTCAGACTACATCAAATTAAATGCTTCTGAACATCAAAGGAAAATATCATCAAAATGTATGACTGAATAATATTCCATTGTATATATATATATATACCACTAATTCTTTATCTATTCATCTGTCGATAAACACTTAGGTTGCTTCCATGTCTTGACTATTGTAAATAGTGCTGCTGTGAACATTGGGGTGCATGTATCTTTTCCAGGTAGAGTTTTTGTCTTTTCTGCATATATGCCCAAGCGTGGGATTGCTGGATCATATGGTAACTCTATTTTTAGTTTTTTTAAGGGAACTCCATATTGTTCTCCACAGTGGTTGAACCAATTTACATTCTAATCAACAGTGTAGGAGGGTTCCCTTTTCTCCACACCCTCTCCAAAATAAACAAAATTTATTGTTGACTTTTTGATGATGGCCATTCCGACCAGTGTGAGGTGATACCTCATTGTAGTTAGGGTTTGCATGTCTCTAATAATTAGAGATATTGGGCATCTTTTCATGTACCTGTTGGCCATATCTATGTCATCTTTGGAGAAATGTCTATTTAGGTCTTCTGCCCACTTTTTGGTTGGGTTGTTTGTTTTTTTTGATATTGAGCTGTATAAGCTATTTGTATATTTTGGAAATTAATCCCTTGTTGGTCACATCATTTGTAAATATTTTCTCCTGAACTGTAAGTTGTCTTTTTGTTTTGTTTATGGTTTCCTTTGCTGTGCAAACTGTATAAGTTTGATTAAGTCCCATTTGTTTATTTTTGCTTTTATTTCTATTGACTTGGGAGACTGACCTAACAAAACATTGGAATGATTTATGTCAGAGATTATTTTGCCTATGTTGTCTTCTAGGAGTTTCATGATGTCCTGTCTTATATTTAATTATTTAAGATATTTTGATGATATTTTTGTGTATGATATAAGGCTGGGTTCTAAATTCATTGATATACATTTGGTGTCCATCTTTCCCAACTTCATTTGCTGAAGAGACTCTATTCCATTGTGTATTCTTGTCCCCTTTGTTGAAGATTGACTGTAGGTTTGTGGGTTTATTTCTTGGCTCTCTATTCTATTCCACTGATCCATATGTTTGTTTTTTGTGCAAATACCATGCTGTTTTGATTACTGTAGCTTTTTAATTACATATTGTTTCACTTCTAGTGATCGGTCTGTTCCAATATCTGTTTCTTCTTCTTCTTTTTTTTTTCTTTTTTATAAATTTATTTATTTATTTTTGGCTGTGTTGGGTCTTCCTTATTGCATATGGGCTTTTTCTTGTTGTGGAGCATGGGCTCTTAGGCATGTGGCCTTCAGTAGTTGTGGCATGCAGGCTCAGTAGCTGTGGCTCACGGGCTCTAGAGTGCAGGTTCAGTAGTTGTGGCACATGGGCTTAGTTGCTCCAGAGCATGTGGGATCTTCCCGGACCAGGGCTCAAACCCATGTCCCCTGCATTGGCAGGTGGATTCTTAACCACTGTGCCACCAGGGAAGTCTCATGTTTCTTCTTGATTCAGTTTTGGTGGACTGTATGTTTCTAGAAACTTGTCCATTTCTTCTAGGTTGTCCAATTTGTTGGCATATAATTGTTCACAATATTCTCTTATGTTTTTTTTGTGTTTTTGTGCTTTGAATATTATTTCTTCTCTTTCACTTCTTATTTTGTTTGGGTCTTTTGCTGTTCATTGTAGCTATAATCGATTTCACAAAATTTTTGATTACTTTTTTTTTTTATTCTATATACTGGCTTATTTAAGTGATCTACAATATTTTTTATATATTGCTTTTCCTATTGTGATTTCCCCTTTCTTATATATTCTTGCTTCTTTCTATTTAGAGAAGATTTTTCAATATTTCTTTTAGAATGTTTAGTATTGCTGTGTTCTTTTAGTTTTTGCTTGTCTGATAAATTCTATATCTCTCCTTCAGTTGTAAATGGTAATCTTGTTGGGTAGAGTAACCAAAACTGTTGGCTTTTCCCTTTCAAGACCTTGAATATATCTTGCCACTCCCTTCTTGCCTCCAGAGATTTTGTAGAGAAATCACCTGGTAGCCTTATGAGGAGTTCCTTGTAACTGACTCTTTGTTTTTCTCTTGCTGCTTTTAGAACCCTCTGTTTATCTTTAACTTTTGCCATTTTAATTATGATATGTTGATATAGGTCTGTTTGAGTTCATCTTGTTTAGGACCCTCTGTGCTTCCTGTACCTGGATATCTGTTGCCTTCTTTAGGTTTGGGGAGTTTTTAGCAATGATTTCTTCAAATACATTTTTGATCCCCTTTTTTGTTTCTCCTCCCTCTGAAATCCCTATTATGCATAGTTTGGCATGCTTTATATTATCCAATAGATCTTATATGTTTCTTCCATTTTTAAATTCGTCTTTCTGTCTGCTGTTCTGATTAGCTGATTTCCATTATTGTATCTTCCAAATCACTTATTTGTTCTGCTGCCTTATTTAGTTTACTATTTATTGCCTTTGGCTTGGTTTTCATTTTAGCAATTGAGATGTCTAATTTTGATTGACTCCACTTTATAGTTGCTAGTTCCTTGTTACAGTGACTTGCATTTCCATCTATAGTCTTTCTTACATTCTTCAGCATTTTTAATACCTCCTTTTTAAACTTGGTGTCTGGTAGACTGGAGACGTCTGTTTCATTGTTTTTTATTTCAGGGAATTTCTCTTGTTCTTTTAATTGGGAGTGGTTCCTCTGCTTCTTCATTTCATTTGTATTTCTCTGACTCTATGAATTAAGAGGAAAAGTTATCTCCTGTGGTCTTGATAGACTGTTTTTATGTGGGAACATCCCTGTGTAGCCTGCATGAGTCTAATATTTTTGGTGTGAGGGCTGTTTTTAGCATGGATGCCTGCCACATCTTTGCTCAGTGTGTGCTAGCCATTATCCCCTTAATGGGGGGAGTTGATTGGTGTTGTGGTGACCAGAGCCTGCACTGAATGTTGAGCAGGGCATCCTCTTTGCTCTGTGGTTGTCACAGTTCTGTCAGGGGCAAGGTTGGCTCCCCAGTTGTTGCAGTAGAAGCTCCCAGATCCCATTCTAAGCTACAGTTTATGATGGGTGGGACTGGAGCACTCTAGCTGGGAAAGGATCCACTGTGTGTTTCACCACAGGAGCTGTCCACTGGTACATGTGCTCTGTGATATCACCTGCCACCACCTGGTGTGTGCACCCACAAGGTACACTATTGATGGTATTGCCTTTGGCCCTGCCTCTGCTGTGGGAAAGCCATGTATCAGCTCAGGTGTCCCTCAGATGCTGTGCTCACAAAGCTGCTAGCCTAGACATACAGAAGCCATGCAACTGCACCTGCTATGGGAGTGCCAGGAATCAGCTCAGATTTCAGCCCTGCTTTCTCATGTATGTGCCTGCTCAGCCTGCTGCTGCTGGCACAGGACCCACCTCATCTACAAGACTACCAATAATCAGCTTGGATGACCTCCAGGTGCTGTGCTCACAAAGCCGCTGGTGTAAATCCACCAAAGTCACACACCTATACCCACTGTGGGAGCACCAGGTATAGGCTCAGATTTCAGCCCCACCTCTGCAGTGCAGGCAACCTACTGGTGCTTGTGCACTCCTTGTGCTCATAGTGGTGAAACTTCACATGCTGCAAATGAGGCTGCTATGTCAGGGTCACGCCCCTTCATTAACATGTGTGTTGACAATGGGGCTCGTATGGCGGACCTGGACTCCGTTCTGTGCACACCCCTAGTTGCAGCCTGGACCACACTCCAGGCACTTCAGGCTGTCTCCACACAGCTAAACTGAGTCCTCTCCCTGGGTCTGTCCACTGAATACTGAGTTTTAGCACCCAGACACTGTGCATACCTGCAGGCAGTATTGGGCTGGTAAGTACAGCAAGTGCAGCAAAGTGGCTAAGACTGTCTGTGCTGGTCTCTCTCTGCCTGGTTGCTACAAGCCAGCTGGTGCACCATCCTCTGAGTCTCTGAAGTTCCTGTCTGTCCAGGCTTACTTCACAGCTGGTGAAGGAGGTTCCCAGGGTGAGGAAATATTTCCTCTTTCACAGCCCCCTCCCAGGGGTGCAGGTACTGCCCCAATTCCCCCCCCCCACTTTTTTTTTTTCTTTCATTTTACCCAGTTATGTGTTAATCCTTTCTGAAGCTTTGGTTGTATAAGATCTTCTGACAGCATTCAGTAGTTACTCTGTGAGAATTTTTCCACATGTAGATGCCTTTTTGATTCATTTGTGGGAGGATTCTATTCTGACAGTTTGTTCCTCACCCTCTGGTCATCCTTATGAGTTTTTTATAGCATTTGTATCATATCTTCTATTAAATAAGATTACTTGATTTTGAACAGCAGTAGAGGATTTTGGGAAATTCTAGCAAAATAAAACAGTAAGCAGTTATTAGAGGATTTAATAGTTTTTCACAAGACCAAATAAAGAGATTATAACTATTAGAAAGAATATATATGTATATAAGTATATTACAAATATATAATAACTCAGAAAATCCAAGCGCTCATTAAAACCCTTTTTGAAGCACTTTCATTGATTTCCTTATAAACAGACATCAAAAGTCTCATGTATGTTTAATCAGAATTCCTGTACTCAGGTGAAAAATCTCACTGGTGAGATTGGAAAGCAAGGAAAACATGGCAGCCATGCCTCTTCTGTTACTATATATGCATTTGGGTTTGAGAAAAGATGCCATGTTCTGATTGATTTTCTCAAACCAGTCAAGTGGAGTGGGAGTGGTTACATTTCTTAAAGGAGTAGTACTAAAAGGCAAAAGAACAGCATGGCAATGCATTCTAGGGGCATATTCCAGATTTGTTTTATTTCTAAAATATGAGCAACCACTTAAAGAGATGTTGAATTTCCTTCACACTTGATAGTGTCTTTTCATTTTTCACTCTTCAGCCTTTAGTAACCTTGTTCTTTTGTTTTTCCTCTTTCATATCTTGAGCTGTTTAGAGACCATGGAAAAAGTCAACAAATAATAGTGAACTGTTCCCTTCAAAGCTCATGTTATGCAATGCCAAGATTTCTGCTTGTCAGAAATGAATTTTTTTGTATATATTTCTTCCTTCTCAGTCACTAGTATGATGCTATTTTTCCCCAGGTAACTTTGCTACTAATTTACTTTACATATAGGTAAAATTGTCTTATTACAGTCCCATTTTTTAACAACTCTTCATGCTGCCTCTATTCAGCTGTTTCATCATATTAGCTTCCTTTCAGAACAGTGAAGATAGAGGAAAAGTACTATAGAAAGCGATTTCATATAATTTTCATTTGAGCCTCTTTGCTAGAGGAAAATTTAGATGTATATGCTCCAAATCACAAAGTCATGGATCTCCTGAATCCATACCATTTTCATCTGAGGAAATTGGGCCCCCTCAGTTTTACTCGTCAGCTAGTTTTTACATTAATTTGTGTCCTGATTTATGCATGCTCAAAACATGTCCTGTGGGTTCTTTAGTTCTGATTTCCTATTCTTGCTTCTATAGCTGCCTTTGTCTCTGACTTTTGTGAGACTGATAGGTTACCATGCCCAAAGAGTGGTCACAGGTCTATAGAGAACATAGGACTCTTTATATGCATACTTCACTCCAAATTTAGGCACAAGAATAACCGTAATTTCTTTCAGAAAAAAATCAGAACAGTTAACTCATTTAATAAACTAATGCTAAACACTTTCCCATAACAGAAAAGAATTACAATGAAAAATAACTTACAAGTACTACATAGTCTCAAGCCCAATATAGGTCTCTTTCCAAGTCACCTCCTTACCCGGCTTTTTGTGTCTCTCTACATGACAAAGAAGAGCTCACGTTTTATGTTTTCATGCTACAATCATGGAAATATCTCAGGTCTTTCTGGCCATCTCTTAGCATGTTGACCAAACTAACTTTCCACATTAGAAGGAGGAAGGAGATATTTTTTTCTCTCTCTAGTCGGTGGTCTCTCTCACAAAGTAGGCTTTTAGGTCCTAAATTTTCCTGTTCCATATATGACTGTCCATTGGACAGTTTATTTCTTTGGGGTAAAATAACCCATTTTACCCAGAGGAATATGGTCTGTTTCCATGACCCAAAAAAGGGAATCAAGCAAAGCATTTTGTAAAGTCTGCACAACTTAACATTTAAAACATCTTAGGTAAGAATCCTCAGGTTAGTCTTCTTTATTCTAGGGGAAAAAAGTTTCTATCCTTTATATAATATTTCTTCCAGTCTTAAAGAAAAATATTTTTGTTCTATTTTCACTATCTCCCATCGAAACTCCTGTATAGCAAGAACAGCACCACAAGAAATCACAAGATAATTTACAGGAATAATACAATTCAGGTCAACTTTGAGAAATACAGTAAATGTGTTTCTAAAAGAACATCATGTGCAGAGACAGAGTTCTATTAAAAGTTTACCAAACAGGACAATTTACTTCTAAGTTTAAAGTATTCATATTTCCAGCACTTTATTTTACTCATGCTTTTAACAAGAACACTATGTAGTATATCCTAATATTTTTATCTAAAATACTAAATCATGTAGCTAAGTTTTAGAAAGATATTAATTACAAACATATTTTGTAAAAAATCCTTTTTAGATTTTTGTCCAATATTGGCATAAGAATGAGAATTAGACAATTTATTTAGCTGTGAACTAAAAAATTAAAGATCAAGAGAATCAGGCAATTAGTCAAAATTCCCAAATAAGTAAGAATTTATACATGAACTTGTATGTATACTATATTAAACTTTACTAAATAATGCTTATTAAATTAATTAACACTATATTAAGCTATAACATTTAATATTGTGTAAATACTATGTTAACATTATAGTACAAACTAGGGGTGTACTCTAGCAGTTTTGATTAACTAGCTTGAATATACCTTGAGTTCACTTTAGAATCCAGACATATCTGAAAGATAATGGTCCTCCTACCTCTTTTCATGGAGGGCTCACAGATTTTCTTGGAAGAAGAAAATGGAGAAAGGGAATTTTGAGAAAACATGGTGGCTATCTGCCATGTTTGTTGTCAGCTTAGGCTCCTTTACCATGTCTTAAGTTCTAAGGATAAATACTGCAAATAAAAGTACAACCAAAGGAGATGTTTTATTAATGGCATATGATAAGAGTTAATGGATGAGGAGAGTGTTAAGGTTTAATGTACTGAGACTTAAACAATTGAGGCAGAGAGTAGCTTGAAGGAGAGCACAGCTGAAGCGAGTGTCAGCAGAGGCAATGATGGCTTCATTAGTTGTCAAGATATATATACATACGGTGGTGAAGAGATTTGGAAAGTATACCAGCTGTGAAAGCAGCACAGAGCACAGGCTTAGTCCAATAACAATTGGACCCATATCCTGGATCTGCCATTTGTTATCAGTTTGATCTTGGATAAGTCCCAATATCTTCCTCTATACAATGATGATAAGTTGATGATAGAATCTGTATCCCAGGACGGCTGTTAGGAGATCCTGGCAAAGTGTTGAACACAGTGACTGATACACAGTAAGTGTAGTAAATTATCTTTAACTGTTAACCATTATTTTTTCTCCATTCTCAGCAGTACCCTTAGAGAAGATAACAGCATCATTGTGACAGTGCCTAGTGTTCTCAATATTGGTGCTTCATCAAATGAGGAGCACCTCACCAAAACCTGGCAGCTTTGTGCTTTCAATAAGGTATCTTTAGATGGTCCTGAGTTGCAGATGTTAATGCAGAAACAGAGATCACAATAAGACCAGAGAAAGAAACAAATAAAAATAAAGGGTGAAGGAAACACCCACATTCCTTCAATTCAACCATACCATCTTTAAAAGTTTAATCCAATGTCTATTTTATTTGCTACTATCGATACTATTTTCTTAGTTTATCATTTTATACAATTTGAAATTTGGAAGCTTTACATTTCTGTAAATCAAAGTTTTTATTCCTTTGTGGTTGATTTTTTTTCTTCTAAATTCTAAAGTTTCTAAGTTAGATGTTAAAAAATATTGATTTTTAAATATTTCTGATTTTCTTTCTGGTTTCTTTCTAGATTTATTTTTCAGTCCAACAGTAATAATAGCTTTTGTCTGACACACTACACATCTAAATCAATTATTTTCAGTAAAATTTTCCTTCCCTGTAAGACTTAAGGATATATTCCAGCTATCTAATACCAACTCATTAAGTGAATGACAGCATCATTTTAGAATAGGGTATATATATTTCATTTGATATAGTTGTTTATATGTTTTTAATGGCCCCACCATCACACACACTTAAATATCCATAATCACTGGTTTAAATAACCATTTTCCTAAAAAATATTCAAATATATTCTATTTTTTATCATTGTCGTTTTGAATATTATGTTTTTCATTTCAAGTGGCTTTATCCAACCTTAAAGGAAATGCAAGAAAGGTTTCCAGACAGTGTCTCTGTTATTTATCTTCCTGAATGACTGCATACTATTATTTTAGAAAACAGTGATCTCTATCTATGAATATTTTATCATTTTCAAAGTGATCGGCTCTAATCATATTTAAGTATATAAATAATACATATTTTGACATCTTCCCTCAAAATTAACATCTATAATCACATTTTATAAATTAACATATGGCTATGAAAAAATGGCACTTTTATGTTTAAGTGGAATGTAGTGTTCAAGGCCAGGTAATTGTTTGTGGTCCATGGTTGAATCCTCTCATAGGGATTAAGTCGTATAAGGGCAAATACAAATTGAAAATAAGAGGCTTAACCCTCTCTGTTGAAAAATAAAAAGGAAAGAAACATTTCCCTTTCTCAGAACATTTACTTCAGAAAATTTGTTCTTTTTCCAACTCTTTAAAATGTATATGAATCTTTTTAAAAGCTAAATGAAAGTCTTGCCAGCTCAGCACCCAGAAATGTCTTTTTCAAGGACCTGGGAACCATCTCTTTGAAATTTAATCATCTAGGAAGAAAGCAACTCAATCTCCCAGTTTCTCTGCAGGGGTAGGAGCCTAACTTCATCTAGTAACTCTCCTAAATGGCAAAGCTACCTCTTGTCATAAAGATATGAGAAATTTATTTTTATTTTGAATAAAGCCAATTAGCTAACATAATTTCCATGTGTATTTGGGATAAGCTATTTATGATAAATGTGGCTACAAAGACCTTACTCAAGAAAGAGTTAACTTGAGTACACGTATGTAACGTGTTATAACTGCTTGGCCATATACATGGATGAGATTTCTCTCTGTCTTTACAGTCTCTTACTGGATTGCCTGAGATGGTTATAATGTTCTGGCTTAATACTTATTCAATATTAATATTATTATTATTTTTAATTTACTAACTTTTGGAAAGGTTTTCTGGGTTGGGATAAAATTTTGTTTTTAATTACATTTCCTTAACATGAGGCAGTCTGCGTTTTATGTAATAACATAGAATAGGAAGAAGAATCGATTGAAGAAACGAGAGCCAGAGAGAAGGAAAGCAGTTGCAGAATCAATCTAAATATCAAAAGTAGTGTAAAAGTGAAATATTCTTGACCAGACTTCTTTCTTCATCACTCCCAAATTCATGGAGTAAATAAACGTGAACCCATACATATAGCTAAAGGAATGAAACTTCAGTATTTGTGCCAATGATCATAACTACTCACACATCAGAATTTTAAAAGCAAATGTAATCAGCATCAATTAACTTAGGCATTTGGTTAATATTTTCCAAAATATAATAATAAAAATATTAGAATATATTGAACTTTTAAAATATATACAGTGAGTTATTCTATAAAAGTAATGGTACTCAGTGTTGCCATTCATGCAAAATAATGGTCTAAAAGTGTTCTTTAGCCAGTCAAATTACATTTATGCAATGAAAGTTAACTCCGTTTATGTGACCAAGCAATTAAAATGACCTAGAATGGTCTCCAAATGTCTAATTCAAATGTCTTCAAATGAACTACTGTGCTCAGAAATTGTTTGCTATCCTTAGAAATCATGAACTTTGAAGAAACTATAAAATGCTTCTTCACATAGAAAAATTAACCTTTTTTAAAGATAATGAAATATTCTTAGTAAAGTGAATGATTCTCCAAAGCTTTATACTTTGGTGAGTACATGATCCATATGTTTATGTAATTTTAAAAATAGCTAGAGGCGGCCCCATCCATCATGATGCAATGTGGGTTATTGAGAAAGCTACTGTGTGGTTCACCAGCTTCACTGTCTCTGAAGTGCATTTAGGAGGCTTATTAATAAAGAGCCAGGCTATAAAGCATTTTCAAACATGGTTCAATTAGATGAAAATAGATGAATAAAAAAAGAAAAAAAATGTTTTCAAACCTCACCCTTTGATTCTTTTTTTTTTTTTTTTTTTTTTTTTTTTGCAGTACACGGGCCTCTCACTGTTGTGGCCTCTCCCATTGCAGAGCACAGGCTCCGGACGCACAGGTTCAGTGGCCATGGTTCATGAGCCCAGCTTCTCTGTGACATGTGGGTTCTTCCCGGACCGGGGCACGAACCTGTGTCCCCTGCATCGGCAGGCAGACTCTCAACCATTGCACCACCAGGGAAGCCCTGATTCATTTTTAAACAAGGATTTATTTCATATTTTAAAAAATTGCACGGCAAAAGACAGATCTGATACAGGACCATTATCCAAACAAAGAATTCTTTGAACTTAACAATAAGAAAACAAACAACTAAATTAAAAATGGGCAAAAGACCTGAACAGACACTTTGTCAAAGAAGATATACAAATGGTAAACAAGCTTATTAAAAGATGTTCAACATCTATGTCATCAGGGAATTGCAAATTAAAACAATGAGATACCACTACACACCTATTACAGTGGCCAAAATTCAGACCTCTGAAAACACCCAATGCTGCTGAGGATGTAGAACAACAGTAACTCTCATTTATTGCTGGTGGGAATGCAAAATGGCAGAGATACTTTGGACAACAGTTTGGTGGTTTCTTACAAAACTAAACATATTTTTAACATATGATCTTGTAATCACTCTTCCAAAATTTGAACACACAAAAAACTTCACACAGATATCTATAGCCCTTTTGCTTACACTTGCTGAAATTTGAATGCAACCAAATGTTGTTCAGTGACTGAATGGATATACAAACTGTGGTACATCCAGACAATGGAATATTATTCATCACTAAAAAGAAATGAGTTAGCAAGCCATAAAAAAATGTGAAGAAATCTTAAATGCATGCCTCTACTTGAAAGAAGCCAAGCTGAAAATGCTATATATTGAAACAGCAAAAATGTGAAGTCAGTACCAACATCAGCGGTTACCATATATTAGGGTATAGGAAGAGATGAATAGGCAAAGCACAGAGAATTTTATGTCAGTACACCTACCCTGAATGACACTGTAATGGTGGATACATGTCACTATAATTACATCATATATTTGTCAAAATCCATAGAATGTGCAACACCAAGAGTGAAACATAATGTAAACTATGAATGATAATGACATATTGATATAGGTTTATTAATTGTAACAAGGGTAACACTCTGGTAGGAGATGTTAATAGTGAGAGAGGCTGTGTAGAAGCATTATGGACATATGGGAATGTTCTTTACTTTCTATTCAATTTTTCTGTCAACTTAAAACTTCTCTAAAAAATAAAGTCTATTAAAAAAACACTGTATGCACACAATTTTTTGGAAATCTATTAATATAACATTATCAATAGGTTTATATTTAACTGCAAATTTTTCCTTCCATTTTGCTCAACTTCTCCTTCCCCTTTGACCTACTGACTAAAAAATACTGCTTATATTTCCAAATGAATTAGAAAAACTCAAATTTATTTTTTGAAGTCTATGTAATAACTTTGGAGGGATGATTATGCCATATTTTTTTTTTCAATTACCCCTCTATTGTTTGGAATTTGTTTTGTTGACAACTTTATTTTTTTTTTCCTACCACAAATTGGGTAGCAATATATGCCCTTGCAATGAGGCCTTTATTTCTAAGGATTGCCTGGAGTGGGTTTACTGGGTTAAAGGCCATATGCAATTTTAATGCTAAAATTTGTTGCCACAATGCTTTCTATAAATGTTTTTATGCCAGCACTGAATAACAATAAGCTTTCTTTATCTCTTATTCATTAGAGTCACATATTTGCTTTAAATCTACAATTCTTTTAACTGTACTTATTTTATATGCATTTTCATGATTTTTTTTTTTTTTTTTACTTTAGACTCTAGTCATTTTTGAATGGCTCAGTTATGTGAATTGCCTCTTTATAGCATTTGTCTGTTTTGTATTATGTTGTTTGTGCCATTCTTGTTAAGTTGTGGAATCTCTATACAGATACTAACCTTATCTCCTTCATCTGTTTTGTTTCCCACCCCCAAAATTAGTCATTTATTAACAAACTGGGTTTAAGATACTCTTTTCCATTAAGAAATTTGGTATTTTTCATTAAATATATATTTATCACATTTATTTTGTAGCATTAGTGTTTCTGTCCTATTAGGAAGTTCCTTTGCCTTATACATGAACATTCTAGATATTCTTAAAATATATAACTGTTTGCATATTTAGTATTTTAACTTGAAATTTATTTCCATACTGTGTATAATCTTTGCATTTACCTTTTTTTTACTGAATGGATAGGCCGTTGTGCCAGCACTATTTAATCCTTTATTAATAGGATTTACTTTAGTTACTCTGTTGAAATACAGCATTTTCATATAAAAGTATGTATATATACATGTACATACACATATATCATATATATAGGTATATATGTATGCATTTATATATATGGTATGCAATAGATATAGATATTGATATATCTATCTAAAGTTATACCTGGAATTCCTCTCTTAGTTTTGCTGAACTATTCACTATGCTTATTATCAAATTGACTTATTTTTAGCATTGTTTATTTTTTTTCTTCTGACATCCGATAGCCCACCTTAGCACTTATTTTCAAATATTTTCTTGTTATTTCCAATAACATTTATTATTTTCTCTATATTTAATCTAGTTTTATCTGATTCCAAAAATTGTACTCTTTTGGAATTGAATTAGGTATGTTGGATTTGCATTCAAGACATATAATAATTTTAGCTTTCACCACTCTTGGATTTTTTCACTTTTATATCTTTGTAGCACTAATAGCTAATACTATTAATTTTCTTATATTTCCTATGTGTCTGGCTGCCTTACCCCACTCATTTATTAAATAAAGAAATTTTCTGTACTTGTCTCCTGGGTTTTCAATGGACACATTTATATTATCAGCAATAAGAGATGTTAGGTATATAGTTTTCCCAAAATTCTGTATTCTTATTATATTTAATGTTACTTGCTAGATCCTCCAAGAGAGTTTAACAATGATGGCCTCAAGTGTCTCTGTCTCTTTTGTGATTTTAATTGAAATACTTTCAATGTTTTGTCATTTATGATGCAGCTGTTTTTCTTTCTTGGTAAAGGATCTTTATTATTAATGAAAAGTTTTATTTTACTATTATGCATTTTTTGATGAGGGAAAAAGAGTTATTAAATAGCTATTTGTTACCTATAAATATAATAATATTTTTTCTATCTCCTAATTGGTGATAAAGCAAATTATGTTGGTTATATTTTCCAATATTAAATGACACTTGCATGCATATACTTAACTGTACCTGATGAGAGTTTATTTTTCTTTTTGACATCCTGGATTCTAGTTGCTAATCTTAGCATTTTACATAGAATCCTGAAATTATTTTTTTCTCAGAGTTCATTTTCATATATTTTTAATAGTAAACTTATGCTAGTTTCATAAAATAACTTGGGATTCCTTCCATTTATTTCCTGTGGTCCGAGTAGTGGAAAAAACATTGGAATGTTGTTCTTTAAAAGCTATATACATTTCCAGTTTCATCCAAGTACTGCAAATGGCAAATGTGGAGATGCTGGTTGAAGGGTACAAACTTTCAGTTATAAGATGAATAAGTTCTTAGAATCTAATATATAGCTTGGTGGCTATAGTCAGTAACACTGTATTGTATACATGTAATTTTCTAGGACAATGAATGTTAGTATTCTCACCACACACACACACAAACATAACTATGTTAGGTGATGGATGTGTTAATTAGCCTGGTTGTGGTAATCATTTCATAATATATATGTATATCAAGTCATCACATTGTATGCTTTAAATATATACAATTTTTATTTGTCAGTTATACCTCAATAAAGCTGAAAATTGTTTTAATATTTTAAAAATATCAAAAAAAGAGAAGAGAAGAAATATTCTCTCAAATAGAAGAATGCATATTTATTTTCAACCACTGTTCCCCCAAACTAATGATAAAAATATATTTATGCTTCCCAGAAAAAGCAAGTTTTTAAAGTAAGTATTATTTCTAATAATAATGGAATTGAAAAGTTAGATATATTAGCAGAATAATTTCTTTTAAATTCATGAAAGATATAAAAATATATATTCACAAATACAGTTGAGCACTTGTTTCTTTCATTCACTTAAGAATTTATCAGGAGAGGACCTTCAAGATGGTGGAGAAGTAGGATGTGGAGATCACCTTCCTCCCAACAGATACATCAAAAACACATCTACATGTGGAACAACTCCTACAGAATACTTACTGAAGGCTGGCAGAAGACCTCAGACTTCCCCAAAGGCAAGAAACTCCCCACATACCTGGGTAGGGCAAAAGACAAAAGTAAAAATAGAGGCAAAAGAATAGGGATGAGACCTGCCCCTCTGGGAGGGAGCTGTGAAGGAGGAAATGTTTCCACACACTAGGAAGCCCCTTCACTGGCAGAGATGGGGTTGGGGGGGAAGCTTCAGAGACACGGAGGAGAGCGCAACAACAGGGGTGCAGAGGGAAAAGCAGAGAGATTCCCACACAGAGGATCATTGCTGACCAGCACTCACCAGCCTGAGAAGCTTGTCTGCTCACCCGTCGGGGTGGGTGGGGGCTGGGAGCTGAGGCTCGGGCTTCGGAGGTCAGATCCCAGGGAGAGGACTGGGGTTGGCTGTGTTAACACAGACTGAAGGGAGCTAGTGTACCACAGATAGCCAGGAGGGAGTCTGGGAAAATCTCTGGACCTGCCTACGGGGCAAAAGACCATTGTTTTGGGGTTTGCAAGGAGAGGAAATTCAGAGCACTGCCAAAACAAACTTCAGAGATGGGCACATGAGCCACAGCTATCAGTGCAGACACCAGAGATGGGCATGAAATGCTAACACTGCTGCTGCAGCAACCAAGAATCCTGTGTGCAAGCACAGGTCACTATCCACATTTTCCTTCCTGGCAACCGATGCAGCCTGCCACTGCCTGGGTCCCATGATTCAGGGACAACTTCTCTGGGAGAACACAGAGCATGCCTCATGCTGTTGCAACATCATGCCTGCCTCTGCTGCCACAGGCTCACTCTGCATTCTGTACCCCACCCTCCCCCCAGGCCTGAGTGAGCCAAAGCCACCTAATCAGCCGCTCCTTTAATCCCCTCCTGTCTGGGCGAAGAACAGATGCCAGAGGGAAACCTACATTCAGAGGAAGGGCCAAATTCAAACCTGAACCCCAGGATCTGTGCGAACAAAGAAGGGAAAGGGAAATTTCTCCATGCAGCCTCAGGAGCACCAGAATAAGTCTCCGCAATCAACTTGATGTACGCTTCATCTGTGGAATATATGAATAGACAACGAATCATCCCAAAATTGAGGCAGTAGACTTTGGGACCAACTGTAGACTTAGGGTTTGCTGTTTGTGACTGACTAGTTTCTGATTTATATGTTTATCTTAGTTTAGCTTTTAGCACTTGTTATCATTGGTGGATTTGTTTATTGGTTTGGTTGCTCTCTTCTTTTTTTTTAAATTACTTTTTATTTTAACAATTAAAAAAATTAATTATTTTATTTTATTTTTTCTTTCTTTCTTTTTTTCTGCCTTTTCTTCTGAGCCATTTGGCTGACAGGGTCTTGGTGTTCTGGCCGGGTGTCAGGCCTGAGCCTCAGAGGTGGGAGAATTTAGTTCGGGACATCTGACCAACAGAGACCTCCTGGCCCCACAAAATATCAGTTAGCAAGAGCTCTCCCAGAGATCTCTGTCTCAATGCTAAGACCCAGCTCCACTCAACGACCAACAAACAGTCCACTCCAGGAAGTACAGAGAATCTCATACAGGATAAATCCAAGGAGAAACATGCCAAGACACATATTAATCAAACTGTCAAAATTTAAATACCAAGACAAAATATTAAAAGCAGCAAGGGAAATACAAAAAATAACATACAAGGGAATACCCATAAGGTTAACAGCTAATCTTTCAGCAGAAACTCTGTAAGCCAGAAGGGAGTGGCAGGACATATTTAAAGTGATAAAAGGGAAAAACCTACAACCAAGATTACTCTACCAGGCAAGGATATCATTCAAATTCGATGGAGAAATTAAAACCTTTACAGACAAGGAAAAGCTAAGAGAATTCAGCACCACCTTACAACAGATGCTAAAGGAAATCCTCTAGGCAGGAAACACAAGAGAGGGAAAAGACCTACAATAATAAACCCCCCAAAATTGAGAAAATTGTAATAGGAGCATACATAGCTATAATTGCCTTAAATATAAATGGATTAAATGCTCCAACCAAAAGGCATAGACAGGCTGAATGGATACAAAAACCAGACCTGTATATATGCTGTCTACAAGAGATCCACTTCAGACCTAGGCACATACAGACTGAAAGTGAGGGGGTGGAAAAAGATATTCCATGCAAATGGAAATCACAAGAAAGCTGGAGTAGCAATTCTCAAATCAGACAGAATAGTGTATTACAAGAGACAAAGAAGGACACTACATAATGACCAAGGGATCAGTCCAAGAAGGGAATATAACAATTGTAAATATTTATGCACCCAACATAAGAGCACCTCAATACCTAAGACAAATGCTAACAGCCATAAAAGGGGAAATTGACAATAACACAATCATACTAGGGGACTTTAACACCCCACTTTCACCAATGGACAGATAATCCAAAATGAAAATAAATAAGGAAACACAAGCTTTAAATGATACATTAAACAAGATGGACTTAATTGATATTTATAAGACATTCCATCCAAAAACAACAGAATACACTTTTTTCTCAAGTACTCAAGGAACATTCTCCAGGATAGATCATATCCTGGGTCACAAATCAAGCCTTGGTAAATTTAAAAAAAAATAATTGAAATTGTATCAAGTATCTTTTCTGACCACAATGCTATAGACTATATATCAATTACAGGAAAATATCTGTAACAAATACAAACACATGGAGCTAAACAATACACTACTAAATAACCAAGAGATCACTGAAGAAATCAAAGAGAAAAATCAGAAAATACCTAGAAACAAATGACAATGAAAACAGGATGACCCAAAACCTATGGGATGCAGCAAAAGCAGTTCTAAGAGGGAAGTTTATAGCAATAAAATCCTACCTCAAGAAATGAGACACATCTCAAATAAACAACTTAACCTTAAACCTAAACCAATTAGAAAAAGAAGAACAAAAAACCCCAAAGTTAGCAGAAGGAAAGAAATCATAAAGATCAGATCAGAAATAAATGAAAAAGAAATGAAGAAATGATAGCAAAGATTAATAAAACTAAAAGCTGGTTATTTGAGAAGATAAAATTGATAACCCACTGGCCAGACTCATCAAGATAAAAACAGAGAAGACTGAAATCAGTAGAGTTAGAAATGAAAATGGAGAAGTAACAACTGATACTGCATAGAATACAAAGGATCATGAGAGATTACAACAATAAAATAGACAACCTGGAAGAAATGGACAAATTCATAGGAAAGCACAACCTTCTGAGACTGAACTAGGAAGAATGAGAAATTATAAAAAGACCACTCAAAAGCACTTAAATTGAGAATATGATTAGAAATCTTTGAACAAACAAAAGCCCAGGACCAGAGGGCTTCACAGGTGAATTCTATCAAACATTTAGAGAAGAGCTAACACCTATGTTTCTCAAACTTTTCCAAAATAAAGCAGAGGGTGGAATGCTCCCAAACTCATTCTACAAGGCAACCATCACTGTGATACCTAAACTAGGCAAAGATGTCACAAAGAAAGAAAACTATAGACCAATATCACTGATGAACACTGACACAAAAATCCACAACAAAATACTAGCAAACAGAATCCAACAGCACATTAAAAGGATCATACACCATGATCAAGTGGGTTTATCCCAGGAATGCAAGGATTATTCAATATATGCAAATCAATCAATGTAATACACCATATTAACAAATTGAAGTTAAAAACCATATGATCGTCTCAATCGATGCAGAAAAAGCTTTTGACAAAATTCAGCACCCATTTATGATAAAAAACCTCCAGAAAGTAGGCATAGAGGGAACTTACCTCAACATAATAAAGGCTATATATGACAAACCCACAAGCAACATCATTCTCAATGGTGAAAAACTGACACCATTTCCACGAAGATCAGGTAGAACATGGCTGCCCACTCACACTGCTATTATTCAACATAATTTTGGACGTTTTAGCCACAGCAATCAGAGAAGAAAAGAAATAAAATGAATCCAAATCAGAAAAGAAGAAGTAAAACTGTCACTGTTTGCAGATGACATGATACTGTACATAGAGAATCCTAAAGATGCTACCAGAAAAACCTACTAGAGCTAATCAATGAATTTAGTAAAGTAGCAGGATACAAAATTAATTCACAGGAATCTCTTGCATTCCTATACACTAATGATGAAAAATCTGAAAGAGAAATTAAGGAAACACTCCCATTTACCATTGCAACAAAAAGAATAAAATACCCAGGAATAAACCTACCTAAGTAGGCAAAAAACCTGTATGCAGAAAACTATAAGACACTGATGAAAGAAATTAAAGATGATACAAACAGGTGGAGAGATACACCATGTTCTTGGATTGGAAGAATCAACGTTATGAAAATGACTATATTACCCAAAGCATCTACCAATTCACTGCAATTCCTATCAAACTACCAATGGCATTTTTCACAGAACTAGAACAAAAAAATTTCACAATTTATATGGAAACACAAAAGATCCTGAATAGCCAAAGCAATCTTGGAAAGCAAAATGGAGCTGGAGGAATCAGGCTCCCTGACTTCAGACTATACTACAAAGCTTCAGTAATCAAGACAGTATGGTACTGTCAAAAGACCAGAAATATAGATAAATGGAAGGATAGAAAAAATAGAAAACCCTGGATAGAAAGCACAGGATAGAAAGCCCAGAGATAAACCCACACACATATGGTAACCTTATCTCTGATAAAGGAAGCAAGAATATACAATGAAGAAAAGAGAGCTTCTTCAATAAGTGGTACTGAAAAAACTGGACAGCTACATATAAAAGAATGAAATTAGAACACTCCCTAACACTATACACAAAAATAAACTCAAAATGGATTACAGACCTAAATGTAAGGCCAGACCCTATAAAATTCTTAGAGGGAAACTTAGACAGAACACTCTATGACATAATTCACAGCAAGATCCTTTTTAACCCATCTCCTAGCGAAATGGAAATAAAAACAAAAATAAATAAATGGGACCTAATGAAACTTAAAAGGTTTTGCACAGCAAAGGAAACTATAAAGGAGAAAAAAATACAACCCTCAGAATGGGAGAAAATATTTGCAAATGAAGCAACTGACAAAGAATTAATCTCCAAGTTTTTCAAGCAGCTCAGGCAGCTCAATATCAAAGAAGCAAGTGATCCAATCCCAAAATGGGCAGAAGACCTAAATAGACATTTCTTCAAAGAAGACATACAGATTGCCAACAAACACAGGAAAGGATGCTCAACATGACTAATCATTAGAGAAATTGAAATCAAAACTACAATGAGGTGTCACCTTACAACTGTCAGAATGGCCATCATCAAAATATCTACAAACAATAAATGCTGGAGCGAGTGTGGAGAAAAGGGAACCCTCTTCTCCATTGGTGAGAATGTAAATTGATACAGCTACTATGGAGAACAGTATGGAGATTCCTTAAAAAACTAAAAATAGAACTACCATATGACCCATCAATCCCACTGCTGAACATATACCCTGAGAAAACGATTATTCACAAAGAGTCATGTATCACAATGTTCATTGCAGCACTATTTACAATAACCAGGACATGGAAGCAACCTAAATATCTATCGACAGATGAATGGATAAAGAAGATGTGGCACATCTATGTAATGGACTATTACTCAGCCATATAAAGAAACAAAATTGAGTTATTTGTGGTGAGGTGGATGGACCTAGAGACTATCATACAGAGTGAAGTAAGAGAAAAAGAAATACCATAAGCTAGCACATATATATGGAATCTGAAAAAAAAAAAAAAAGGTTCTGAATTACCTAGGGGCAGGACAGGAATAAAGATGCAGATGTAGAGAATGGACTTGAGGATATGGGGTGGCGGGAGTGTAATCTGGGATGAAGTGAGAGAGTGGCATTGACATATATACATTTCCAAATATAAAATAGCTAGTGGGAAGCAGCTGCATAGCAGAGAGAGATCAGCTCAGTGCTTTTTGACCACCTAGAATGTGGAATAGGAATGGTGGGAGGGAGATGCAAGAGAGAGGAGATATGGGGATATATGTATAAATATAGCTGATTCTCTTTGTTATACAGCAGAAACTAACACAACAATGTAAAGCAATTAGACTCCAGTAAAGATGTTAAAAAAAAAAAAATTATCAAGAATCATATGTTCACTGTTGAGTAAATGTTGGGAATACTGAAGTGATGGCAATGTCACTCCATTCAGTTCCTTTCCCTATGCTCACAGCAATGTGGGAGGGAACAAATATTCAAACAGTTAATAAAATAATATCAGAGAAGTTATGGAAGAACAGCAAAGAAATCAACTAGCTTTGACCTAGTGAGTCTAAGAAGGACTTCCTTAATCTTTTTCTCAAGGGTACATGACTCTGCCCTTGGCAAAAATGTCAGGTTTCAATTGCTAAATTGGTATTTATAGGAATGAATTTTATACCAAAAAAATACATACCATTTAAGAAAATAGTTACAATTGTTGTCTAGCCAGATATAAGAAATTTAGTATAAGTTACAATTTCTCACAGCTTTTTCATCCATCTCAATAATATGTCAGTGTCCATGAATTTGAATATTATGGAAAATTTATTTCTAGAATTTCTATATTAAAATGTGTAATATTCCCAAAGTTTAATTCTTCTTTGTTTGTTTTCCATTTAGTCAAGCTTGTGAAGATGTGCATATTCACAGATACTTGTATATATGATACACACATACATATATATGCATATGTTTATGTTCACAGAATATCAGGAAAATATCTTACAGATGGCAAAATTTGTAAGTATTCATGAACATATATTCACCTAATTAAAATGCTGATGTTTCATAAAATAAAAATGAGTTACTAAGTCTAAACTAAATTTTAAAATTAAATATTGACATGAATAAAGGAGGTAGTATTTCTAGAAGTCAACAGCGTACTTGAATTTTTACAGGTGCCTTACATGCAATGATATGCTGAATTCATATCATTACACATGCTCAGGTTTATTCATTATCTATTAAAAGAATACAGAGAGGACTTCTCTGGTGGTGCAGTGTTTAAGAATCCGCCTGCCAATGTAGGGGACATGGGTTCAATCCCTGGTCAGGGAAGATCCCACCTGCTGTGGAGCAACTAATCCCGTGCACCACAACTACTGAGCCTCTGCTCTTGAGCCCATGAACCACAATTACTGAGCCTGCGCTCTAGAGCCCACACTCTGCAACAAGAGAAGCCACCTCAATGAGAAGCCTGTGGACTGCAATAAAGAGTAGCCCCCTCTCTCTGCAACTAGAGAAAGACTGTGTGCAGCAACGAAGATCCAATGCAGCCAAAAAAAAAAACAAAGAATGCGGAGAAATTTTTAAAAAGACCCAGAGAAAATAAATTACAATAAAAATGGATGAAAATTTCTTAAAAGGAGAAATGAAAGAAATTTAGTCAGTTATCTGGAAAGAAAGTGTCTATCAGAGTACAAATTTAAATTTTCATAGACCCTTCATTCCTAATTAATTTTTACTGGTATTTTTATACTTATTTAAAGTCTGAAGAGATTCTTAGGCAGGTATTTATTTTCAATTAGTTCTTTTATTTAAATTTAAATTTTTAAAATTTAATTCTTATTTTATATTGGAGTGTAGTTGATTTACAATGTTGTGTTAGTTTCAGGTGTACAGCAAAGTGATTCAGTTATACATATATTCGTTCTTAATATTTTAAATGATTTCTTGTTCATGGAATTTCCCTCTCCCCCCACAAATACACATTCATAATTTTAATTGATAAAGTAGGCTGCCCTATGTGTTTCTTGATTTCTTTAACCAACAAAATATCCTGATTGCTAAAGGTTGTTTCCAGTTCTGAATATATGTATAAATTAAAATTATAGATGATGAAGCAAAGTTTGGTAGGTAATAGCTATCATGATGTTTATCATATTATATACATGTCTATGTACGATTATGACTATGTAGATTTGCTATATATGTACCAAGAAAAGAATATTGATCACTAGTCATAATTTCTTCCCTGAACCCTGGACCCCTCAATCCAGCTGATGGATTAAAATTTCTACTTGAAGGTCTCATACGCTTCTTCACATGCTTCACATTTTCAAAACTGGACTTCTGATCTCTCCTCCCTCCACATTACCCCCTGCACAGTTGTCTTGTTTCACTGAATAACAATTCCCTTGCTCTTGTCACCTGGGGCAAACCTTTTAATCATTCTTGTACTTGCTCTTTCTCCCTCACTGGGCATTGAATCCATCAGTAAATCCTCTCAGGTCTACCTTGAAAGAAATCCAGAATTCAAGTTTTTCCCACAATCTCCACTCTCACTTCCTTAGTCCAAGTGCCATTATGGTTTACCTCAGTTATGACAATGCCTCCTGACAGGTTTCCCTGCTCCCACTCTTGTTCTGCTGCAGTCTATTTTATACCTAATTACCGGGTAATATTTTTAAAGTGAATGTCAGTGCACGTTTCTCCTCTCTTCTCATCTGGTGTCCTCTGGACTCAGAGCTAAGCCAAGGATCTACAAAAGTTTGCATTGCCTACCTACTACATCTCTAACCTTAACTCAGTTACTTCTCTCTTAATCTTTTTCTAATCCACCCACACTGTTTTACTAGCTGTTTCTTTTTTTTTTTTTAAACATCTTTATTGGGGTATAATTGCTTTACAATGGTGTGTTAGTTTCTGCTTTATAGCAAAGTGAATCAGTTATACATATACATATGTTCCCATACCTCTTCCCTCTTGCGTCTCCCTCCCTCCCACCCTCCCTATCCCACCCCTCCAGGCGGTCACAAAGCACAGAGCCGATATCCCTGTGCCATGCGGCTGCTTCCCACTAGCTCTCTACCTTACGTTTGTTAGTGTATATGTATATAGCTGTTTCTTAAGACACACCCCAGGCATTCTCTTTCCCCAGGGCCTCTGTGCTTTCCCTTCTTCCTGAAATGATTTTCCCATACAGTCAAATGGCTTGACCCTTATTTTATTTGTTCAAATCTCACTCTATAAATAGGCCTTCTTAAGACACCCTATGTAAAGTAACACTCTGTGGTCATTCTTAGTTCCCATACTTGATCTCCTTTGCTTTGTGTCATTTATTGCCTCTGTGGAATTATATATTTTTGTTTGTTCTCCCTCTAAAACATGAGCTCCAGCAATGAAACAACTTCTCTGTCCTCTTATGTGCACTGTTCACAGGGACTAGAATTGTGTCTGGCACAAAGTAAATAGTCAAAATATACCTGTTTATGAATACATGTTTAATTGTTCCTAGATCTTTTCTTCATTAATTGCTAAAAATTCTTACTGTGTACTCGATTTTTTCAAAAGCTGAACGCAGTACAAATTAGTGAAACTTTTACAGAAAATCTGGGTCATGGCTCTGGATGAAATATGCACTTTAACTCCACACATAGCCTAAAGAGTAGAAAATTACAAAATGATTTTTCTTTGTATGTAATCAGCTGTACATAATCAGAAAAGTATATCCAAGGTGTATACAAAGAATTCAAATAAATTAAGATCATCATCATTTCTGCCCATAAACTAAGTGAACAGAAACTTGGACACAAATAATCCAGATGATTCTCTAAGATTCTGGGTTCCTGTAACAATCAATTTTGCATTTGTAATGTATAGCATATTGTCTAACACACAATAGCATTTATTTTTATACAGTCATGAGAGTTGAGTCAAAAAAAATAATATAAAAAATAAGCTTTTTGCTTGAATATAAAAGTTTTTAAACCCAATAGATATAGCTATTATTATAAATCCATTTTAATATTTAAATACTTCAAAATTATAAAGTAGTTTAAACATAAAGGCCTTTAAGAATTTTAAAATATTAAATGTATAACAGAAAGGAAATAATTATTTTAATTCTAAAAAATAAATGACAAGCATTTGCAATTAAGACTTCTTATTTTATTTATTTATTTTTGGCTACATTTGTTCTTTGTTGTCGTGCACAGGCTTTCTCTAGTTGCAGCGAGTGGGAGCTACTCTTCATTGCAGGGCATGGGTGTCTCATTGTGGTGGCTTCTTTTGTTGTGGAGCACAGGCTTTAGGCACATGGGATTCAGTAGTTGTGGCACATGGGCTCAGTAGTTGTGGCTCGTGAGCTCTAGAGTGCAGGCTCAGCAGTTGTGGTGCATGGGACTAGTTGCTCCGCAGCATGTGGGATCTTCACGGACCAGAGCTCTAACCCATGTCCCCTTCATTGTCAGACAGGTTCTTAACCACTGCACCACCAGGGAAGCCCAAGACTTCTTTGTAATTGGATGTATGTTGGGTAATCAGATGAGAAATAGAGTGATAGACAATTTATGGAACACAGATGTGAGAAAAAATGTTGAGGAACTTGAAAGAGAGTCACACAATTGACTAAAATAAAGTGTCTTTAAAAGTGCAAGAGAGAAAGATTATTTGGGTATTATTATCTTCTACAGTTTTCAGAGTAACTACTAGAATGTAAATAAGTAGAAATATAACATTTAAAATAATAGATGACTATTTAAAGATTCAGCCAGCAAAAGTTGTTAAAATAAATAAAGACAAAACAGGAATTCATAGGAAATATACAAAATGAGGCAAATTAATTGAAAAACATGTTTAAAATAATGCTGAATAATAATACAAAATTTATGGAAAATAGAAAAAATGTGGAAAAATGCCAGAGATTAGCCTTGGCATAGCTTTTAACATGTTCATATGCTCATAAATAGAAACATAAATACAGCTACACACATGCACTGAACACATACACATATCTCCTGAAATTTGGACACATATATCTTACTGCTAATCTCTGACTGAATCTAGGTCTTACAGTAATGTTAAATTTATCACTTACCATTTCCTAATCCCCAAACCTGCTGTTTCCCATTTTTCCTCTCTCAGGGGATGAGGGCACCATCCCCTGATAACACCAACTAGCCAGTGATTTAACCAGAAACTTAGTACCCATTTTGACTTCCCCTGATACTGCCCTCCATACCCAATACGTAAATTATATGAGTCTGGGGATCAAGGAGTGTAAGTAGGGGTGGCCCCATTTAACCATCACTCTTAGTTACACACTTGGGGAATCTGTGGTCTCCATGCTTGCAGTTTTCAGCATGGTCATCTAGAGGTTCAACTTATAACTGGAAGACTTCAATCAAGGGACAGATTAAGAGTTCCATTAAACATTAAGCTTTAGCTACCACTCAGTTTCTTCAAACACTTTGTTTTAATAGACTAACAGGCAGGGAAAGGAGTCATCTTCCTGGCAGGGATAATTGATTCTGATTAATCTATCAAGATTAATTATGAGGAAGTAGAATTGCTATTATAAAACTGGTAATGGGAAGAATATGTTTTCACTGAATTAATGCACTGACATCTCTCTATTTGTACTCCTTTATTTTGGTGGTAGATGGATATGTGCAAGAACCACTACCCACAAAGGACATGTGGAACAAGGGCTCAGAGCCCTCATAGAGAAAAGCCTGTCTCACTCCACCATATGTCCCTCCTAGACCATGAGCAGTGTTTGCTAAGGGTGAAGGGAATCTAAGTTGAGGAATATCAGTTGTGATTTCAAGACAAGCAACAGCAGATTGAGCTGCAGTTCATCTTTCTCCTTTTAGATTCTCCTGGAAAAACGAGGAGTGATAATCTTTGAAGAACTGTTCTCAGATAGGATGTGTATACTAATCAAAAGTGGTGGATCTTATTGGTGCAAATAGTGGACTCTATGGATTCTGTACCATCCAGATATACTCTCCAGAGTGGAGGTCCTTATATCCCTAGTTGCCAGGAGAGTTGGTTAGTAATATCTTAGAATTGAGTCCCTCTTTGGAAACTGCTCACTGTGGACAACTTATATTCATTAACTGGTTGAGGTTATGACATGAGTATCTGGCTCCCTAACATTGATTCAGGACAGGACCAGAGCTCCTTGTGAGATTCACTGAGGCCTCTCTTGCAACTGCATCAAATTTGACTTTCATTCTGTCCAGAGCTACTTCTCCCAGTTCCCTTAGAGCACTGTTATCAGAGCCTTCCTTAACAAACTTCCTGTATTCAAATATCAAAATCTCAGGATACGTTTTATGTGGACACATATGAAGGACACATATGAAAATAATATCCTGAACCAAGATGGTGGAGTAGAAGGATGTGCTCTCACTCTCTCTTGTGAGAACACCAGAATCACAACTAGCTGCTGGACAGTCATCAATAGGAAGACACTGGAACTCACCAAAAATGGTACCCTACATCCAAAGACAAAGGAGAAGGCACAATGAGATGGTAGGAGGGGCACAATCACAGTAAAATCAAATTCCCAAACTGCTGGGTGGGTGACTCACAGACTGCAGAACACTTATACCACAGAAGTCCACCCACTGGATTGAAGGTTCTAAGCCCAACGTCAGGCTTCCCAAACTGGGGGTCTGGCAACGGGAAGAGGAATTCCTAGAGAATCAGACATTGAAGCCTAGTGGGATCTGATTGCAGGACTTTGACAGGACTGGGGGAAACAGAGACTCCACTCATGGAGGGCACACACAAATTAGTGTGTGCATTGGGACCCAGGGGAAGGAGCAGTGACCCAGGGGAGACTGAATCAGACCTACGTACTAGTGTTGGAGGGTCTCCTGCAGAGGCAGGGGGTGGCTGTGGCTCACTGTGAGACAAGGACACTGGCAGCAGAAGTTCTGGGAAGTACTCCTTGGCATGAGCCCTTCCAGAGTCTGTCAGTAGTCCCACCAAAGAGCCAAGGTAGGGTCCAGTGTAGGGTTGCCTCAGGCCAAACAAACAATAGAGAGGGAACCAAGCCCCACCCATCAGCAGACAAGTGGATTAAAGTTTTACTGAGCTCTGCCTACCAGAGACATAGCCAGCTCTACCCACCACCAGTCCCTTCCATCAGGAAACTTACACAAGCCTCTTAGATAGCCTCATCCACCAGAGGGCAGACAGCAGTAACAAGAAGAACTACAATCCTGCAGCCTGTGGAACAAAACACACATTCACGGAAAGTTAGACAAGATGAAAAGGCAGAGGGCTATGTACCAGTTGAAGGAACAAGATAAAACCCAGAAAAACAACTAAATGAAGTGGAGATAGGCAACCTTCCAGAAAATGAATTCAGAATAATGATAGTGAAGATGATCCAGGACCTCAGAAAAAGAGTGGAGGCAAAGATCAAGAAGAAGCAAGAAATGTTTAACAAAGACCTAGAAGAATTAAAGAACAAACAAACAGAGATGAACAATACAATAACTGAAATGAAAAATACACTAGAAGGAATCAATAACGGAATAACTGAGGCAGAAGAATGGATAAATGACCTGGAAGACAGAATGGTGGAATTCACTTCCACGGAGCAGAATAAAGAAAAAAGAATGAAAAGAAATGAAGACAGCCTAAGAGACCTCTGCAACAGTATTAAATTCCACAACATTTGCATTATAGGGGTCCAAGAAGGAGAAGAGAAAGAGAAAGACCCAAGAAAATATTTGAAGAGATTATAGTTGAAAATTCCCTAACATGGGAAAGGAAATAGTCACCCAAGTCCAGGAAGTGCAGCAAGTCCTATACAGGATAAACACAAGGAGAAACATGCTGAGACACCTAGTAATCAAATTGTAAAAATTAAAGACAAAGAAAAATTATTGAAAGCAGCAAGGGAAACATGACAAATAACATACAAGGGGACTCCCTTAAGGTTAACAGCTGATTTCTCCACAGAAACTCTACAAGCCAGAAGTGAGTGGCATGATATACTTCAAGTGATAAAAGGGAAGAACCTACAAACAAGATTACTCTACCCAGCAAAGATCTCATTCAGATTGGATGGAGAAATCAAAACCTTTACAGACAAGCAAAAGCTAAGAGAATTCAGCACCACCAAACCAGCTCTACAACAAATGCTAAAGGAACTTCTCTAAGTGGAAAACACAAGAGAAGAAAAGGACCTACAAAGACAAACCCAAAACAATTAAGAAAATGGTCATAGGAACATACATATTGATAATTACCTTAAACATGAATGGATTAAATGCTCCAACCAAAAGACACAAGCTGCTGAATGGATAGAAAAACAAGACCCACATATATGCTGTCTACAAGAGACCAACTTCATACCTAGGGACACATACAAACTGAAAGTGAGGAGACGGAAAAAGATATGCCATGCAAATGGAAATCAAAAGTAAGCTGGAGTAGCAATAATTATATCAGATAAAATAGACTTTAAAATAAGGAATGTTACAAGAGACAAGGAAGGATACTACATAATGATCAAGGGATCAATCCAAGAAGAAGATATAAAATTTATAAATATATATGCACCCAACATAGTAGCACCTCAATACATAAGGTAACTACTAACAGTTATAAAAGAGGAAATTGACAGTAACACAATAATAGTGGGGGATTTTAACACCTAACTTACACCAATGGACAGTCATCCAAAATGAAAATAAATAAGGAAAGAGAAGCTTTAAATGACACAATAGACCAGATAGATTTAATTGGTATTTATAGACCATTCCATCCAAAAACAGCAGATTACACATTCTTCTCAAATGTGCACAGAACATTCTCCATGATAGATTATACCTTGGGTCACAAATCAAGCCTCAGTAAATTTAAGAAAATTTCACTCATATCAAGCATCTTTTCTGATCACAGTGTTATGAGATTATAAGTGAATTACAGGGAAAAAAAAAACATAAAAACACAAACACATGGAGGGTAAATAATACATTACTAAATAATCAAGAGATCACTGAAGTAATCAAAGAGGAAATCAAAAAATACCTAGAGACATATGACAATGAAAACACAACGATCCAAAACCATTGTGATGCAGCAAAAGCAGTTCTAAGAGGGAAGTTTATAGCTATACGAGCCTACCTGAAGAAACAAGAAAAATCTCAAAAAATCTAACCTTACACCTAAAGGATCTAGAGAAAGAAGAACATAAAGAACCCAAAATTAGCAGAAGGAAAGAAATCATAAAGATCAGAGCAGAAATAAATGAAATAGAAACAAAGAAAACAATAGCAAAGATCAATAAAACTAAAAGCTGGTTCTTTGAGAAGATAAACAAAATTGATAAACCATTAGCCAGACTCATCAAGAAAAAGAGGGAGAGGACTCAAATCAATAATATTAGAAGTGAAAAAAGGGAAATTACAACAGACACCTCAGAAATATAAAGCATCCTAAGAGACTACTACAATCAAGCCTATGCCAATAAAATGGACAACCTGGAAGAAATGGACAAATTTTTAGAAAGGTATAACTTTCCAAGACTGAACCAGGAAGAAATAGAAAATATGAACACACCAATCATAAGTAATGAAATTAAAACTGTGATTAAAAATCTTCCAACAAACAAAAGTCCAGGACCAGCTGACTTCACAGGTGAATTCTATCAAACATTTAGAGAAGAGCTAACACCCATCCTTATCAAAGTCTTCCAAAAAATTGCAGAGGAAGGAACATTCCCAACCTCATTCTATGAGGCCACCATCACCTTGATACCAAAACCAGACAAAAATACTACAAAAAAAGAATATTACAGACCAATATCGCTGATGATTATAGATGCAAAAATCCTCAATAAAATACTAGCAAACAGAATACAACAGCACATTAAAAGGATCATACACCATGATCAAGTGGGATTTATCACAGGGATGCAAGGATTTTTCAATATACGCAAATCAATCAATGTGATACACTATATTAACAAACTGAAGAATAAAAACCATATGATCGTCTCAGTAGATGCAGAAAAAGCTTTTGACAAAATTCAACACTGATTTATGACAAAAACTCTCCAGAAAATGGGCAGAGGGAACCTACCTCACCATAATACAGGCCATATACAACAAACGCACAGCAAACATCATTCTCAATGGTGAAAAATTGAAAGCATTTCCTCTAAGATCAGGAACAAGACAAGGATGTCCACTCTCGCCACTATTATACAACATAGTTTTGGAAGTCCTACCTAGGGCAATCAGAGCAGAAAGAGAAATAAAAGGAGTACAAATTGGAAAATAAGAAGTAAAACTGTCACTCTTTGCAGATGACATGATACTATACATAGAGAATCCTAAAGATCCCACCAGAAAAGTACTAGAGCTAATCAATTAATTTGGTAAAGTAGCAGGATAAAAAATTAATGCACAGAAATCTCTTGCATACCTATACACTACTGATGAAAAATCTGAAAGAGAAATTAAGGAAACACTCCCACTTACCACTGCAATAAAAAGAATAAAATACCTAGGAATAACCTTACCCAGGGAGACAAAAGACCTGTATGCAGAAAAACTATAAGACACTGATGAAAGGAATTCAAGCTGATATAAACAGATGGAGAGATATACCATGTTCTTGGATTGGAAGAATCAATATTGTGAAAATGACTATACTACTCAAAGCAATCTACAGATTCTATGAAATCCCTATTAAATTATCAGTGGCCATTTTTACAAAACTAGAACAAAAAATCTTAAAATTTGTATGGAGACACAAAAGACCCCAAATAGCCAAGGCATTCTTGAGGGAAAGAAAATGGAGCTGGAGGAATCAGACTCCCTGACTTCAGACTATACTACAAAGCTACAGTAATCAAGACAATATGGTACTGGCACAAAAACAGAAACATAGATCAATGGAAAAAGATAGGAAGCCCAGAGATAAACCCACACACCTATGGTCAACTAATATATGACAAAGGAGGCAAGGATATACAGTGGAGAAAACAGAGTCTCTTCAATAAATGGTAAAATTGGACAGTTACATGTAAAAGAATGCAATTAGAACACTCCCTAACACCATACTGAAAAATAAACTCAAAATGGATTAGCAACCTAAATGTAACACCGGACACTATAAAATCTTACAGGAAAACATAGGAATAACACTCTTTGTCATAAATCACAACAAGATCCTTTTTGATCCACCTCCTAGAGTAATGGAAAAAAAAACAAAAATAAATAAATGGGACCTAATGAAACTTCAGAGCTTTTGCACAGCAAAGGAAAACATAAACAAGATGAAAAGACAGCCCTTAAAATGAGAGAAAACATTTGCAAATGAATCAATGGACAAAGGATTAATCTCCAAAATATATAAACAGCTCATGCAGCTCAATATTAAAAAAGCAAAAAACCCAATCCAGAAATGGACAGAAGACCTAAATAGATATTTCTCCAAAAAAGGCATACAGATGGTCAAGAAGCACATGAAAAGCTGCTCAACATCACAATTATTAGAGAAATGCAAATTGAAAATACAATGAGGTATCACCTCACACCAGTTAGAATGGGCATCATTAGACAATCTACAAGCAACAAATGCTGGAGAGGGTGTGGAGAAAAGGGAACACTCTTGCACTGTTGGTGGGAATGTAAATTGATACAGCCACTATAGAGAACAGTATGGAGGTTCCTTAAAAAACTAAAAATAGAACTACCATATGATCCAGCAATCCCATTACTGGGAATATCCCCAGAGAAAATCATAATTCAAATAGACACATGCACCTCAATGTTCATTGCAGCACTGTTTACAATAGCCAGGTCATGGAAGCAACCTAAATGCCCATCGACTGACAACTGGATAAAGAAGATGTGGTACACATATACAATGGAATATTACTCAGCCATAAGAAGGAAAGAAATTGGGTCATTTGTTGAGACGTGGATGGATCTAGAGACTATCATACAGAGTGAAGTAGGTCAGAAAGAGAAAAACAAATATCGCATATTAATGCATGTATGTGGAACCTAGAAAAATGGTACAGATGAACTGGTTTGCAGGGCAGAAATCGAGACACAGATGTAGAGAAAAAACATAAGGACACCAAGGGGGAAACGTTGTGGGGGGGTGAGGGGGTTGGTGTGATGTATTGGGTGATTGGGATTGACATGTATAGACTGATGTGTATAAAATTGATGACTAATAAGAACCTGCTGTATAAAAAAATAAAATAAAATGGAAAAAAAAGGAAAAGAATATCCTGCTGCTACTTACACTTCAGTGGATTACCCACATAAGAAAATATGATTCCTCATAACTAGGATTATCCTTGTAACTTTTGGTTTGAAATTTATGTCAATCAGGGTATGCTTCAGGATACTGTAACAAGGAATCTATGAAAGACAGTGAATACAAAAGGATAAGATTTTATCTTTCTTATCTTCTGAGAGGAAAAGAGATTGGCTATTGAGGTTTAGTTGAACAACGTGCTTGATGATAGTATCCAGAGACCAAGACTTTTCTTTCCTGGCATTCTGCTCTCATTACCCCATGGTTTCCAACTTGTGGTCTAGGATGGATATTCTAGCTAATTCCTTCATGACGTTTGCTCAGTCAGCATGAAGTAGTAAAGTGAAAAGAGAAGGCATGTCCTTTCTCTTAAGAGCATGATTCTTAAGTTGCACACAATATTTCCCCCCATTGTCATTTACCAGAACATAGTCAAATGGCCTCATTAAACTGCAAAGAAGTCTGGAAAGTGTAGTGTTTAGCTACATTTAACTGGTCCTGGGTAAAGTTTCTATTATTATAGAAGAAAAATAAACCAGCATATTGGAGCAAGTGGCAGTCTTGTCATAGATCTCATATTTGTAACTATTGCTTTTTCTCTCTTCTCTAGGTATTTTCACATTTATGGCATTTCTCCTGATTATTTGCAACCTAGGACTTACACCATACCATGGTTTCAGCTCTTTTGGAGAGTGACTGCTCATATAAATAATGCCCTCCCCTCCTTATTCACTTAAAATTAATTTCAAATATTTCATTTAGCTTATGAATTAAATTGGGTAGTTTGAACACACCATTCAATATTATAGAAGTGTATTAACATTTTTTACCTGTGCTTTCAGTGATTTCATTATTATGTAATTACTAACACTCCTATTTAGTTAAATGGGACATAATCATTTTGATTTAAAAAAAAATTAAGCATAAATCTCTCGATTTTTTTTCCAAGTATTTTAGTGCAGCAGAGCTATAGTTTTCATAATCTCATTGTATTTTATGGTAAAAAACTTTTAAAAACTGAGGACCTCAAATATATTTGTGTTCATATAAATCAGAATATATTCATTGTTTTCATTTATTTGTGCACTCTAAATTCAGTTAATATAATAATTAAAGTATAATTAAAAGGAGGTTAGGTTTTACAAAATTCTGCTTCTAAGTACATTCATTCATTGGGGAAATATTAAGAACCTAGTATCTAGCAAGAATGTGTCTAAAAGCTGGAAATATATACAGCAGAGAACAGGAGCAAGTCCTTTGTTTTATTGAATTTAACTCTAGTGAAGATAAACAATAAACAAATTAAGAAATAAAATTTTTCAGGAATTTAAATGGAAAAAATAAATTAGAGCAAGAAGGAGAGAGTAGGAGGCTGATATTATTATATATAGGCAGGGTAGTTATTAATAAGTTCTCTCAGAGGGTGTAATATTTAAGAAGGGAATTGCATAAGTAAAAGAAATCATCATCATGTATAATTGAGAGCCTTATCTACCTAACTGAACCTATACCATAGAATACATTATTATCTTTCTGATATAGATTTAAAAACTGATATACATAATATTTGACGGTATGAGGGCTTAAGCTCAAGGACAGATAGTTCAGCTCTTAGAAAAAGATTCTTACTGCCAAAACTACCTTTCTGTCCAGCTAAGCTTAATTTAAACAAACAAACAAACGAACAAAAAACTAAATACATGATGCTGTGTTCTTTTTTTAAGTGATGGTATTTGTGAGTGCCAAATGTCATTGCTATCAATAAATGAGATATCCAAATCTGCTTTCTTTTTAAAGCTGTTATAATTCTTCTGGGTTTGGATTACTTAAATTATAAATTTTTATTTTAATAAAATTCCATGTTTTCAATAGATATCGCTGGTCTACAACAAAATTGGAATTAGGGTTTTCACATAAAATTGTTTCAGACTTAGAATGACATATTTCATTTTATTTCATTGATGACATGTCTTTTCTCAAAATATCTTGATTCTGAATCTCAGCTTTCAAGTTAAGAGATTCAAATTATTATTTTTTTCTTGTGATGATAACTTTTAAGATATAAAAAAATGATCAAAAATGAAATGTAAAACTATGAGGTGATGGGTATTAACTTACTATATAATTTCTCAATATATACATATAGCAAATCATCATGTTGTACACCCAAAACTAGTACAATATTGTATGTCAAGTATATCTCAATAAAACTAAAAAAAAAAAAAGTACCAGAGACTTCCCTAGTGGATCAATTGTTAAGAATCCACATGCCAATGCAGGGGACAGGGGTTCAATCCCTGGTCCGGGAAGATCTCACATGTTGCGGAGCAACTAAGCCCATGTGCCACAACTAATGAGCCTTTGCTCTAGAGCTCACGTGCCACAACTACTGAGCCCACATGCCACAACTACTGGAGCCCACGTGCCTAGATCCCATGCTCCACAACAAGAGAAGCCACCACAATGAGAAGCCCGCACACCACAATGAAGAGTAGCCCCAACTCGCTGCAACTAGAGAAAGCCCGTGCGCAGCAATGAACACCAAATGCAACCAAAAAAAATTAATTAATTAATTAATTTTAAAAATACAAGAATATCACTTGAATGTCAGCTTAAAAAGCACAACTAATATCTAAAAATTAAAAATATATATGTTATAGTTTTCATTTTAAAAAACACTCAACACAGATTGAATTTAGCCTGCCTCTTTTTCTCAATTAACTTGTAAATATTTTCAGAGAGAAGTCTAATGTATGTATTAGACTGAAAGATTGACAGAATATAATGAGACTAAGTAGGGGAAGAAATAAAGGTCATCAAGAGTTGGAGTTTAATAATAAAATTAGAAAATCATAACAACATATATTCAAAATTTTCTGTTAGCATGTTTATAGAAACATTTCATGTTTTAACCCATATAGTTCTAATAATATCCTAAAATACGTAATATATTTTCCCATTTTATTGATGAACAAATAGAGATCTAGTGATGTCAATAATTTTCCCAACATGATACAAATAATGCATAGCAGAGCTGCGCTTCTAACCAACATCGTCCGTATTTAAAGTCTACGGGAAAGAATTATCCTTGATGCTAGGTGAGAAAATGTCTGTTTAAAAACGCGTGTGTACAACTTGCAGTTTTACAGCCAGAAAACACAGTTTAAAAAAATGGGAGAACTAGAATGATGTAGTTCATCTAGTACAGTGTGGATATGAATTGTCTTGTGGGGCAGTAATTACTAAACAAAAATCTGCAAAAGAAGTGAGAATACACATAATTAGATTTGTTTCAAGGGTCTTAGATGTGCTTATTGAATCATCCTTAATTGCACAGCTGAGCAAGCTAGATGAGGAAAGTTTGTAAAATTAATCATACGAAGTTTGATGTAAAGTACTCTATCTGGAGCTAAGTTTTTACAAGACCACATAGCAGCTAAGTAGAAGAGAATAAGAAAAATAGAAAATAATATAATCTTAGGTTTGTCTTTTGCATATATAAGGAAAAAAAAATGGAAATGAGAGAACCAGGGCAATAAAACATCACTGTTAATCAGCCATTTCTCCCAGGTTCTCTCTTTATCAAAGGAAATGGCATAAGATGCTTGAGGATTGGGTGCAATTTTATCAAGAACTTAGAAATTTTATCAATAACTTTTTTTTTACAAGAATAAACATTTTTATTCATTAATTTAATCCAAAAACACCTATTAAGTCCCTGCTATGTGCTAAGGGCCATGCTTGAGACTAGGAACAGATCAAAGACCCACACAATTCCTCTTCTCAGAGTTAAGTGGGAAGATAGGCATTGAACAAGTAATTTAGAAATCAAACACATTATTATTTAGTATTACACACATGTGTGCCAAACCATAAAGAGAAGCAAAGGAATGATTATCATGAAATTCAAGCCTACAGCGTGATGAGTTGTAGGGGTTAGACAGGAATAAAGACACAGACCTACTAGAGAATGGACTTGAGGATATGGGGAGGGGGAAGGGTAAGCTGTGACAAAGTGAGAGAGTGGCATTGACATATATGCACTACCAAATGTAAAATAGATAACTAGTGGGAAGCAGCCGCATAGCACAGGGAGATCAGATCAGTGCTTTGTGACCATCTAGAGGGGTGGGATAGGGAGGGTGGGAGGGAGGGAGATGCAAGAAGGAAGAGATATGGGAACATATGTATATATATAGCTGATTCACTTTGTTATAAAGCAGAAACTAACACACCATTGTAAAGCAGTTATACTCCAATAAAGATGTTAAAAAAAAAAAAAAGATAGCTACAACTCATCACACTGTAGTCTTTGTTAATGACATATGAATTCTTGGGAAAAGGATGGAGAAAACTGGTTAGCACTCTAGATTCTAGAATCTAGAATGGCAGCTCACAGACCTTCTTGAAATGTATTTAGAATATATCCTTATGTATCCTTAAAAACTATTAAGGAGCCCAAACATCTTTTTGTGGATGTTTTTGCTGTAAAAGTGTATGATCTTAGGGATTAAAATTTAGAAATATTTAAGCTTCGTTATTCTGTCTTAGTTATTAATTCACTTTAAATAACTATAATAAACAGGACAACAAAAATAACATTTAAAAACACATTTTCCAGAGCAAAAATTTTTAATGAGAAAAAGTGGCTTTATGTTATACTTTTGCCTGTCTCTTTAATGTCTGGTACTGTAAGACAGCTGGGTTATTATAACTGTTTCTATATCCAGTCTTTTGTGAAATCACCCATCACATAGCTCTTGCTAGACTTTGCTGTACTCTCCTGAGAGATTGAAAAAGGCAGATATCATCTTAGTATTATTATGAAAATTTTTCATCTCCTGGACCCCTGAATTGTAGCAGAGTCCACACTGATAACTGCTGGAACAATACCCTGACAGAGAGTAAATATTTAAATAATGCTTTTGAAAGAAAAAAAACATGTACCTGAACTGCAACTTGCCATGAAAGTTAGTCCTGAAATTGCATTAACTGCCATATTGAGAAATAATAAATTAGACAAGTCTCTGTGTTCAGACTGCCACATTCATCAAAACTCTTCTGGCTAAGAATTCTTGAGGGAATTGATCTCTTATGATGACCTAAATCTTAGGGTAAGAGAAAGAGACTGAAGGAAAGAATAAGTGATGTGAAACTTCAACACAAATATGTAGGTAGGAATGACACTTATCTAAAAAGATTTTTGAACTCTTAATAGTAAAACTAGTTAGGATTCTAGCCTACAGGATGTAACCCTCAAAGACATCAAAAGGCTTATTCAGATATAAGTAACATTTTATTGGCCATCTATTATATGTATATTACAGTACATACCATTAAAGATTGTATTAAAGTTTGAGATACATAATACACAAGTATATAGAATCCTAACTAGAAACTACCAAACTGTAATATATTTATAAATTTAAGTGAACTTAAATAAATTTAACTTAAAATTATGACAACAATGTTAATATTTGAGACTAAAAGGAACAGTTTTCTACTACAGAATCTTCATGAAATAGTCATTTAAAAATAATTACTTTTTGTTGTGCCATTTTCCTTTCTCAGTGTAATCTCTGCCTAATATAAAATATCACAATCTTAATGTCATATATCCTGGGAAAGGTGCTTTACTACTTCAACCTTTTCAATATCCTACGTTTTGATTGCCCTGGCCTTCCACTCCACTTATAGTTTACAGTCTCAGTGAACTGTGGGGAAGAAATTAGATTGCCAAGGAAAAAAAAAATCACAAAATGCTAAAGATTAAGGTTGTCATCTGTAAGTATTGAATTGTCTTACTTTATTCACTAAGGTTAAGGACTATTAATGATTTGGGTGGTCATAAATTGGGACAGATTTTGAACTAAACAAACACAATTCTGTTATGCTTTAAATTGGTAATTATATGCTGCGTATTACACACGATTGCATGTGTGTAAGAAATAGCACTTTATAGGATAGAGTCTATTTTCTATTTGGTTGTCAGGCTTGTGCCATAGTCTCAAAGCGAGGATTCAAATTCAAATGTACAGAGGAAGAGGCACAATTGCTATGTTGAAGCAACTCTAACTCTAAACCTATCCTGTCATGGTCAGAGAGACATGAATTGTTTGTGAAAACTGCAAATAGCAGCTATACTTGACTAAGTGAAAAAGAGAAAGTGAATATGGGTGGCAAATACCACTCTTTAAAATACAAGGCAATTTCATGGAATGTAACATTGATGTTGATTTGCTGAGAAAAGGCTGTTATAATTAGATCAGAAAATCAGAAGAGGGGTTTGATTTGAAGAGCTTTATATTAGGCTGGAAAGAAGACAAAATAGGAAATTGGAGTGGCAGGAAAAGTTGCTCTACAAGGCTAGCTCTGCACTTACATTCAAACTCAGGGGAAACAATCCTATCAGACAAAGAAAGCCTGCAGGTGCTACTTGCTCTTAAATGCATTCACTTGGATTTTATTTTCTGCCTTCTCTTCTTCTCCCTTTCTCTATATGCATTTGCAGATGTATATATCTATCTTCATTAAAACTCAATCAAGAAGAACATTTGTATTTCTAGCTGAGAAGCAGTTTTCATGGCTTGGTAAACAAACTGCTTTCTTCTGTGTATATTATTGTAATGTAACTCAGGGAATGGCATGAGATAAGACATTTGTTTCCATGTTTTCTTTAACCCCAGAAACTTAAGAAATGGGTAAAGTAAAATGTATATGTATGAGGATTTAAAGATTGAATAATTATTGTGTCTGTGAAAACTTCAATAACTCATGCGTGGGAAGATAGTGCTTTCTGGTAACTGTATGCACTCTAAAGCATATTTTTTGATTCCCAGAAAAGCAATGACATGTTTTCTCAAAAAAATCACTCGAACTATTTATTGGTAAAAAAGTTAACATTCCAGTTCGTTTGCTAATCCACAAAATTCCTCCAAAAAACAATAACATATTGTATATCTTTGCATTTGTTTGAAAAATCATGTATGGGAAGAGGGATATTTATTAAAGCACAAAGCATTCACTGAGATTTTATGTCCGAGTTGTGCCCAAGATTGCAGTGGAAATGGATGTTAGTGTTGTGTATTGTCAGTAGAGGCCATATCCATTGCTTTACTATAGATCCTGCAAAAAAAAATCATAGACTCTTGATAGCAGGTTATATTGGCACATGAGAAATTAAATATATAATTGTATTTTATATGAAATATTTTTAGTTCAAGTAATTTTATAATTTCAAATTTAGAGCTTCCATAATTACATTTTTTAAAAAAGCATCAGCTTTTTTCTTTAAGAATTTATCACAAACTTCTCAAAGTAAATAATTTATAAAATTTTAATACATCACAAAATATAAACACAGACTCCTTTTTATGAAATGAATCCATATAAATATTAATTATTTATATAATTTTAATTAAATGTATTCATATGAAATATCTATTTCAATATAGATGGATTATAAAACAGTGACTCTCTCCATGTATAAACTGTCATTAAAATAATTACTGTTAGATCTAAAGGGAAAAATTAGGAGTAACACACTAATAATAGGGAACTTCAACAAACCTCTAACACACATAGAAGGAACATACCTCAATATAATAAAGGCCAAATATGACAATCCCACAGCTAACATCATACTCAACGGTGAAAAGCTTAAAAGCCAATCCCTCTAAGATCAGGAACTAGAGAGTCTCACTCTCACCACTCTTATTCAAAATAATATTGGAAGTTCAGGCCAGAGCAATTGGGCAAAAAAATAAAATTGAAAGGAAGAAGTAAAACTGTCACTGTTTGCAAATGACATGATACCATATATAGTAAACCATTAAGACTCCACCAAAAACCTATTAGAAATAATAAGCAAATACAGTAAAGTTTCAGGGTACAAAATCAATATAAAATATAATGTGTTCCATACACTAATAGTGAGCTAGCAGAAATATGTTAAGAAAACAAGCCCATTTATAATTGCAACATAAAGCAATACCTAGGAATAAATCTAACTAAAGAGGTAAAAGACCTGTATACACTGAAAACTATAAGACACTGAAAGAAACTGAAGAAGAAATGGAAAAATATTATTTGCTCATGAATTAGAAGAATTAACATTGTTAAAATGTTCATATTACCTAAAGCAATCTACAGATTCAATGAAATCTCTATCAAAATCCCAAAGACACTTTTTACAAAAATAGAACACAAAATTCTAAAGTTTATATGGAACCACGGGAGACTCCAAATAGGCAAAGCAATTCTGAGAAAAAAAGAACAAAACTGCAGGTATCACACTCACAAATGAGCAAAGAATATGCAATTGAGAAAGGACAGTCTGTTCATTAATTGCTGCTGGGAAAACTGGGCAGCCACATGCAAAAAAAAGAAACTAGACCACTATCTCACACCATACACAAAAGTCAACTCAAATCAAATTAAAGACTTAAATGTAATACTTGAAATAATAAAATTCCTAGAAGAAAACATAAGTAGTAAGCTTTATCTAATTTTTAATTTTTTTAATTTTATTTATTTTTTATAATTGAGGTATATTTGATTTACAATATTATATTATTTTCAGGTATACAACATAGTGATTCAGTATTTTTATAGATTTCTCTCCATTTAAAGTTATTATAAAATATTAGCTATATTCCCAGTTCTGTACAATATATTCTTGTACCTAATTTATTTTATACATAGGAATTTGTACATCTTAATCTACTACTCCTATCTTGCCCCTCCCCCCTTCCATCTCCCCTGACCCCACTGGTAACAACTAGTTTGTTCTCTGTATCTGTGATTCTGTTGCTGTTATGTTATATTCATTTGTGTGTTTTATTTTTTAGATTTCACATATAACAGACAACATACAGTATTTTTCTTTCTCTATCTGACTTGTTATACCAAGGATAAATCCTGCCAGATATATCCATGTTGCTGCAAATGGCAAAATTTCATTCTTTTTATGGCTGAGTAACATTCTACTGTGTGTGTGTGTGTGTATGCACACACACACACACACACACACACACACACACCCTACATCTTCTTTATCCATTCATCTGTTGATGGACACTTTGGTTACTTCCATATCTTGGCTATTATAAATAATGCTGCTATGAACATTGGGGTACATGTATCTTTTCAAATTAGTGTTTTTGTTTTCTTTGGATATATACTCAGGAGTAGAATTGCTGGATTATATAGTAGTTCTATTTTTAGTTTTTTAAGGAAGGGGAGGGGGGAGTGAACAAAAAATGCCCACGGAACTGAGAAGGCATCTTGAGACCAAAAATCAAGGCTGGCAGGCAGCTCCCTATAATCAATAGATCTGTTCATTTTAGGGTAACTTACTCACAAGGTGAGATTGAATTTGGGCTACACTCCACACTGCTGAGGAGCCATTGGGATAATTTTATAGTTAACCTAGAATATGGGGGTAGGTACTGGGAAACTGGCCTTACATTCCTAAGTGAAGATTTATGAATGGGTATCTAGTCTCGTGGCTGCAGGAAATACATTACTGAAGGTTTTCACCATTGTTTGGGAACTAGCAGAGCATAGAGGCTATCTGGTCCTGATGATTATTAAATGATATCTATTAATACAAAGCCATTATGACAGAGAAGTGATTTGTTCAAGTATAGCCCTGGGTAGGGTCAGCAGAAGGACAGGAGAAACAGTAAGGGCCCAAGATGTCCTCAGTTATGCTAACAGTTATGTATTTACATACTGTTTTCCATAGTGGCTGCACCAGTTTACATTTCCACATCAGTGTACTAGGATTCCCTTTTCTCCACATCCTCACCAACACTTGTTATCTGTAGACATTTTGATAATAGCCATCTGACAGGTATGAGTTAATAACTCACTGCAGTTTTAATCTGCATTTCTAGAGAGCCCAGAAATAAACCCATATACTTATGGTCAATTAATCTATGATGAAGGAGGTAAGAATATACAATGGAGTAAAGGCAATCTCTTCAATGAGTACTGCTGGAAAAACTGGACAGCTACATGTAAAAGAATTAAATTAGAACATTTTCTCACAACATATACAAAAATAAACTCAAAATGGATTGAAGATCTAAATTTAGTACCAGAAACCATAAAACTCCCCAAAGAAAACATAGACAGAACACTCTTTGACATATATCATAACAGTATTTTCTTGGATCTGTCTCCTAACGCAAAGGAAACAAAAGCAAAAATAAACAATGGGATCTAAGTAAACCTAAATCTCTTGCACAGCAAAGGAAACCATTGACAAGACAAAAAGGCAACCTACTGAATGGGGGAAGATATTTGCAAATTATATACCAATAAGGGGTGGTTACCTAAAATATATAAAGAACTCATACAACTTAACAAAAAAAAACCAGACAATTTAATTTAAAAATGAGCAGAGGAGCTGAATAGGCATTTTTCCAAAGAAGGCATACAGATGGCCAACACACACATGAAAAGATGCTCAACAACACTAATTATTAGGGAAATGCAACTCAGAACAACAATGAGATATTACCTCACACACATTAGAATTGCTAATATCAAAAAGATGATAAATAACAAGTTTTGGTGAGGATGTGGAGAAAAGGGAACACTCATACACTATTGGTGGGAATGTAAAGTGGTGCAGCCACTATGGAAAACATAGTGGAGATTGTTAAAAAAATTTAAGGATAGAACTACCATATGATCCAGCTATTCCAGTTCTGAATATTTATCCAAAGAAGATGAAAACACTAACTCTCAGTTATATGTACCCCTCTGTTATTCACAGCATTATTCACAATAACCAAGATATGGAAACCACCTAAGTGCCCATCAATAGGATGAATTGATAAAGAAGAAATTATACACACACACACACAATGTAATACTGTTCAGCCATAAAAAAGAGGAAATCTTAAAATTGCAGCAACAGGATAGACCTTGAGGGTATAATGCTGAGTGAAATATGTCAGGCAAAAAAAGACAAATACCATATGATTTCACTCATGTGTGGAATGTAAAAAACAAATAAGCAAACAAGATAAATGAACATACCAAATCAAACAAAAACAGACACTAGAAACAGAGAACAGTAGTGGTTATCAAAGTGGGAGGGATTGTTGGGAGAGTGAAATGGGTAAAGGGAGTCAACTGTATGGTGGATGGATGGAAACTAAATTTTTGATGGTGAACCCAGTTAGTGTACACAGAAATAGAAATATAATGTTATACACATGAAACATATAATGTTGTAAACCAGTGTTACCTCTATAAAAAGATAAAATATAACCATAATTAATATCATATCTTTAAAGATACTATCTGAGACAAGTCTTGAAACTCAGATTTTTTTTTTCAAAATATATAAACTAGCTTGTTTTTGTTTGGGATAATAACAAAGAAATCAAAATACTTATTTTTAAAACTGCTGCACTTACTAGTTCATCTCAGTCTTACCATCACTGCTACCTTTTATTTTTACCATATTCAGTTCCTTTCAGCCTTAGCTTTATGGCTGCAGCTGGAATGACCATCCTCTCCTTAATTCCCTCAGCCAATAATTGAAGTATATGTGACTATGGTGATATATTATTAAAATAATCACAGAATTATTATCATCATCACCACTTATTCACTTACCTTAGGGCTTTCTTTTATTAAAAAGAGATAAATTGTGTCATAAAACACATACTTTATAAATTAAAGTATACCAACAATCAGCAAACTTTTGTGAAAAGCAAATAGACTTTAAAAAATGTTTGTTAGGCTTCTGCTCCATAAATATTGATATAATCATGATGAAGATGATGATAAGTGAATATAATTTAACCAGTGTTTCTAGGCTCTTTCTTATTCTCTTTCAAAATAGTTTCTTGTTTTTTCGCATCTCATTGTGTGCATGTCTTGTGGTGGAACCAGAGTTTTACATCTTCCCACAGTGTAAAAGAGTCAAGAATTGCTCTGAAGTGCCCTCTACCTGAGTAGCCAAGGCCCTTCTTTGCTGAAGCTGAGAGAGATTGGGGAGAAACAATCAGATGTCTCCTATTTTTCTGCTTCTTTGGATCTTTAGCTTCCAAACACTAGTACCTCAGACAGCTATGCAATCTCAAATGGGGAAGATGCTCTCATAGTGAACGTGAGTAAAGGGTTACTGATGTAAGAAATAACTTCTCCAAAGGTGCTTGGGCTTCCATATAAAAACCCAGATACTATCTACCCCAGCCCATCAGTAATGCAGCAGGCACTGACTATTCATCCTCCATTGCCTCTTCCTCCAGTGTCCTGATAATCACTGTCATGGCTCTATTGAACCAGAATAAACAAGGGAGCTTAGTGAGAATATAAGTCATGGTCCCAGAGCACAGAGCCCAGTGGACAGAGTGCAGAGGGAATCAAGGAGTGGGGGGAGGGGAAGAAACTGGAGATCATGCTAGAAACAGAAACACTCTGACATGAAGATTTATGTTCTTTTCCTAGGTAATAAAATTTCTCTTTCACAAAATCATTTTATTTCCACTCCCCTAAGTAAAGGGTATTAAATGGAAGAAGTAATCTAGATTCTGGAACAGAAGGCAGAAGACTAGCTTTAGAACCTTTGAGTAGGTGTTACTTAACTATCCCTTGATCTTGAGTGGCAGAAGCATGATTTTACAGTAGACTTCATTTTCTATTGAATCTGATTGGTGGAAAAGCATGATTGTCCATTTGACAAGCCCGCTTTATATTCCAGTGAAGAGTCTCTGTTAACTTGCAGAAATTAAACATATCTTGGATATTGGAAAAAAGAGCAATTTATGAAGTGATGATAGTTTAAGCAATTTTGAAGACTAAGTAAAAGTCCTCCACCTATCCATGCATAGGATTGTGGAAATAGGAACCCAGATGTGCTTCCTCTAACTGGCTCAGGGTCAAGGATTTACCTACTAAGTGGGCTTCTTTCTGCCTTAGCAGTCATGTCCCCCCAGCTAGATACAATTAAGTAGATAATTGGGCCAAAACAGTCTTATCAATAGCAATAGGTTCACTCTCTCTAAAACAGATTTTGAATTATTTTAATCATTCATGTTTCTCTTAAAATTATAAATACCAAACAACATATTCCATAAAGGATTCAATAGGAATGGATAAATGATGGATATATCAGAGGATTGTTACAGGGTGCAGACCAATACTATTTCAACTTAGCAACACACATGCTACTCTCACAATTAAGGACACTAGATTTATTAATTACCTTCATTTTACAAATCTAAATTCAAAATCTAGATAATGATGTTTTTGGAAAGGTAACATCAATTCACTTACCTTTGTGAAACTCTAGAAACATGCAAATCTACCAAACTCTGAGCTCTATGAGGGTAGAAAACTGACAAGCATACTATTTCCCTATCACTGGTCTTTAATATGTATTTGTTGAATAAATGAAGAAGAGAAAACAAAGAAAGAAAATTTTCCTTATACTGTAATACCAAAAATGGCAGAATTTTTCTGTCTTCTTTCTTTCTTTTTTTTTTTTTTTTTTTTTTTTTTTTTTTTTTTTTTTAATCCACTGTTCTATCCCAGGTATCTAAACTGATATGTGGCACATAGAAGGTAGTCATTAGAACATGTTAAATAAACAAGTCCTAGATACTTTCTAATTATAGTATACTTGAACCAATCCATCTTCTAGGTAACTGTTCAAAAAGTCCATGCATTTGTTTACCCAAAGTTGCAAGAGATATGTCTGTATGTTCCAATTTCTTCTGATTTTTTCATGCTCTTTTTTTAGTAAATCTGGCTATTTGACTCATTCACTTCAGGCTCATTCTTCATATTCCCTGTAGTGGAAGAAATAAAAGGTCAAAACCCTTATTATTGAATGGTTTGTAATATTTTATTGAAGTTGCTTTGCTGGCAATATCTGTTCACAATTACATAAATAAGAGTTTGGGGAGTAGAAACATGATTACCGAAGGCTTCTCTGGGACAGCTGCAAGTCCATTTTAAATTGTTCTTATTTAAAAACTGAGAGGCTAGTGATTCTGCCATGTCCTAAGTATGAGTTTCACTAGGAAAAACATGTGTACTTTAAGAAACCAAGCTTCATTTGTATGGATGTTTATGCATTTAAAATATTTTTAAAGTTGTTATGTCATATTATTTCTCATATAATTGTCACTTCTGACATTTCAGACTGTCATACCCAGGTAACAAGAAGGGAATAGGTGCTTAGTGTTTCAGTGAATTAAGTTGTTGATTTTTATTTGTTCATTACAAAATGGACAAAAAGGTATGGTGTACCAAAGTATATGTTCTATTATTAGGGAATGTTCTATTATTCTATAATTGTATGTTGCTTTTCTTCTATTTCTTTCCAATCCACACATCTACATAGTTATATTAATGTAAAAGATGATCATCATAATGATGATAATATATATCATTAAAGAGATACAGCAGGGCTTCCCTGGTGGCGCAGGGGTTGAGAGTCCGCTTGCCGATGCAGGGGACACAGGTTTGTGCCCTGGTCCGGGAAGATCCCACAAGCCGTGGAGCGGCTGGGCCCGTGAGCCATGGCCACTGAGCCTGCGCGTCCAGAGCCTGTGCTCGGCAACGGTAGAGGCCACAACAGTGAGAGGCCCGCATACCGCAAAAAAAAAAAAAAAAAAAAAAAAAAAAAAAGAGATACGGTATATCATTTGTTCTTAGTATTGGTTTCAGTTTTACAACGTTAACTCAGACATATAGAAATATACTATCTTTTTCCTTTATACTATGCAACTTCCTCAGAATTTCCCTTTCCCACTCAGTACTCAGCAAAATAAGCATCATATACTGTATAGTCAGGTCCATGTAAAATAATAATCATTTCTGATTTAACTCAGCAACTAATAGATTTACTCGGTCTCTTTCTTGGCTAAATACTTAGTCTTTCAGAATTTCCAAGTGATTCCAAAATTATATCCTGGTTCACAAGAATTTGTTCTGTGCTGTGTCTTTAGACTTCATTCTCTATCCTTACCGCATCTACTGCTGAAGTGCCCAATGTGTCTTCTGATGGCACAGTATCTCCTTTTAATTACACCCTGTTCTCAGGCCCACAGTGAGCTTGTACATAGACCTTTAGGTGACTCACTAAATCAGCACCAAGAGCTAGCTGAACTATCTCCTATGTTCCTCTTTTGGGGCACACGAGAACTCCAGAATCCCATCCATGCTCTATCAGTTAAACAGAGTGGTAGTGGCCATGATGGAGGTGGTGGGGAAGAGTAGAGTGTGGGGGAGAGATGCAGAGTTAAGAAGTTCACTACATTTGTGACTATTTCTGTTTTGTATATAATTTCATTTGTATCATTGTTTTTAGATTCGACGTATAAGTAATATCATATGATATTTGTCTCTCTCTGTCTAACTTCACTTAGTATGACAATCTCTAGGTCCATCCATATAGCTACAAATGGCATGATTTTGTTCTTTTTTATGGCTGAGTAATATTCCATTGTATATATGTACTACATCTTCTTTATCTGCTCCTCTGTTGATGGACATTTAGGTTGTTTCCATGTCTTGGCTGTTGTAAATATTGCTGCAGTGAACACTGGGGTGTATGTATCTTTTTGAATTATGGTTTTCTCCATATATATGTCCCTGAGTGGGATTGTTGGATCATTTGGCAGTTCTATATTTAGATTTTTAAGGAAACTCCAACTGTTCTCCATAGTGGCTGTATCAATTTACATTCCCACCAACAGTGCAAGAGGGTTCCCTTTTCTCCATATCCTCTCCAGCATTTATTGTTTGTAGATTTTTTTGATGATGGCCATTCTGACCAGTGTGAGGTGATACCTCATTGTAGTTTTGATTTGCATGTCTCTAATAATTAGTGATGTTGAGCATATTTTCTTGTGATTTTTGGCCATCTGTATGTCTTCTTTAGAGAAATGCTACCAAGGGATAAAGGGGTGGGGAGGGATAAATTGGGAGATTGGGATTGACATATACACTATACCTAAAATAGATAACTAATAAGGACCTACTGTATAGCATAGGAAACTCTACTCAATACTCTGTAATGACCTATATGGGAAAATAATATAAAAAAGAGTGGATATGTGTATATGTATAACTGATTCACTTTGCTATACACCTGAAGCTAACACAACATTGTAAATCAACTATACTTCAGTAAAAAGTAAAAATAAAATCCCAATATCAAAAAACAAAAAAAAATACCTGGACTAGATAGCTTCATTGGTGAATTCTACCAAACTTTTAAAGAAAAATCTATATGAATTAATTTTAATTGTGTAAATCTTATAAGTCTATTTGTGGCTGATACACTCTATTTTATAAATACACTAGGGGACACACACAATGCTATAAAATAAGTTAGAGTTTTTGGTTCTGAATCTTTGATTTCTTTGAAAAAGTATTTGACTTGAGCTATATTTCAGAAATTTAACACAATTGAGCATACAATGATTCTTGTAAACTTTTTTTAAAATACAAGAAAGTGATAAAGAAGAGTATGTCTGTTATGAGGGTAGAGTATAATGGAAACTTATAAGAACAAGGTTTGACCAATTACAACCTCCACTCGAAAAGCCAATATTGTTAATAAACAAAGGTAACTGTTCATTTTCCAAAGCAAACTCCAAGCAAAGGGAAACAAAGAAGAAATGGTATTTTCCAGATTTACCTTGATGGTTTACGCACATTTTCTCAGTGAATCACACCAAACACTTACTAAAGATAAAATATATGATCTTCATAGTGGAGGAATCTTGCAGAAAGCAACTGAATCAGTGAGCATCAGTTGTAATGTGATAAATGACTTTCAGATGACTGAAGCACACAAGATACATTATCACTGCTGCGGTATTCTGGGTGAAAAATACATTATAAAATCATAATCTAAAACTAAAAAGAAAAGAAGACATTCAGAGGCTCTCTGTCCTGCTTGTTCTTGATTCCTTTATATCTCCTAGAGTCTTCCATTTTCTGAGGATGACTTCCTTCATGGTTCCAAGGGAGAATAGGAAATTAATCCACTTTTCTACTTGAATTCATAGCTTATAGAGGTTGAGATATTTTTAATAACTAAGACTTCCAAATACTAATATTCCAAGCCTCAAAATGGATTAGTATCCTTTCAGAGAACTTCTCTACCTACAATTATTTTACAAACTCGCACGGCTGTTTCCTTATCATCTGTATCAACTATATATTGCCACAATAATGTTGCATAACAAACAATCATGCAACTTCAGGGTCACAGAGCAATAAATGTTTACTTAGCTCAGGAATCTAAAGGTTTTATGTTGTCAAGGGGGCTCTGCTGTATGAGTGTTAGTAGTATTTTTATTGATCTATGATGGTTTTACCTAAGGCAGATCGAGCCACATGACTCTGGTTCATATACTTCTCATACTTCACCAAGGACTAGCCTGGGTGTGTCCTCCTGAGGTTTAAAGCAGAGGGCAAGAGCAGAAGGGGAAATATTCAAGTGCTTTTCCATGTCTCTACTCTGTCATTTTTTTTTTTTTTTTTTTTAACATTTCAAAGTGAGACAGTTGACTGAACCCAGAGGCCAGAGTTGGTGCAGAAGACTGCCCAGTGTAGTGTGCATTTAAGGTTACACACTAAAAGGTGTAGCTTCAGGAAAGGGCAAAGTGTTAAATCCAGAAATATAGTCAACATAGCAAATCTTTCATTTTGGGGTTTAGAAAGATGTCTGTACTTCTTGAATCTCTCATCCATAACCATTCATTTTAAAACACTATGCCCAGTGTTATTTAGTCTGTGTTTCTTCAAATAAAGGAAAGTCATTAACTCTGAAGAATGTGTATTTTTTCCTTTCTTTTTTTTTAAAGTTATAGTTTAGCTCTTGCAGTTAATGTGACTTCTTTGGGGAAAAAAAAATATGTGTGTATATTTTCTTATCCACCAGTGAACTGATTCAACCCAATGCATTCCACTGTAGCAGCCTCCAACTGGTCTTTATGTTTTCATCCTTCCTTCTCAATATTTTCCACATAGCAGCAAGAGTTATGTTTTTGAAACATAAATCAATTTTTGTCCCTCTCTCTCAGTATCCCTGCATCTTCACCCATTTACTACAGCCAATGAAAAGCAAAGGCATGAAAAGTTAGATAATTATTTAGAAGAATGAAATGGATATTGTAACGACTATGATATTCTAAAGCAATAGAGAGTACCAAACAAATTAAATTATTTGGGAGCGTTATTTTTGCAACATTTGTTCTCATGTTGAGGGGATTCATTTCAAAAGAACATTACAGAACTTTTTCAGGAGCAAATACCAAATGCGGCAGCTCTAGAGATGCTAGGAAATAGAACAAGAGGTTGTGGGTGGTGTTACAATATCATGTCCATGCAGACAAAGACAAGATTAGTCTTAAGCTAGCAGCTATGGCTGCAAATGTTGTGTGAACTCGTTTGTATCCACAGGCTTATGGAGACCAGAGAAAGTGAGTTAAAAGGTGGAGAGAAATGTGTGTCTAATTTTTCACACAGGAGTGCTAGCTCAAGGGGCTTAGAATTTTTCCCGATATTGGACATGAGCATTTCTCAGATATTTGTTTTAAAGTGTTATATATAAGTATGGAATGAAATGTTTTATTTCTTTTAAAATTAGTTTTAAAAGTTAGATAGTTGGTGGAAAAGATGCTTTAACAAAGAATCAAAATGGCTATACCATTACCTTTGTGATCCCCTCACATCCTTCTCACAAACCAAGGTGAAGAAGACTATTTGCATATCTTTTCTTCTGTGATCTTGTATCTCAGTGATTATCTTCATTCTGATTTATAATGACTTAGAATTGAATATGGCAATTAAACATTTTGATGTGTTATCTTTCTTCTTGGATAGATGAATATACCGCATGATATATTTTTACATTGAAAAACTTAATAGAGTATGATGACTGGCTGTTATTTAAAATGTTAAGTGCAGTCAGAAAATGGTTTGACTTTTAAAACATACCTTACTAGCTAGAGAAACAGCCTGAATGTCAGGAAATGACTTAACTGCAAATAGAGAAGATAGCAATGTCAATAAGTTCTGAAAAGCAAGATTTGCTACAGGTACTCTATCATGTAGTAATCCCAGGAGATAATCAAGAGCTGACTATAAGTAGAAAATACATTGGATCTTGGCAAAGAACTTGAAGAAAAATCTTTCAGGTGGAAAAAACAAGTAGACAATTAAATGGGAGGCCAAGCAGACACCTGTTCTTACACCTGGTCTTAAAATGCACTCAATTAAAATGAATAGTAAATTTAAAATTTATTTAAATTCAGTTGAGTTTTCTAAAAAAATAATAATAATAAAAAACCCAAAGAGCACTTAACAATATATTTGTCTATCAAAATTTATTTTTTTGAAATATGTCCATATTCACCATATTATAATTCCTCAGCATTAATCTAGGCTACAGAACTACTCTTTAATAACAATATATAACATTTGTTTAATAGAACCTAGATAAAGTATTTACTAAAATGAACAAAAATGATGAATAAGGAATATCATTATTTTACTTTTATTATATGTGTTATAACATTGCTTATTATAAATATTATATTATTATTAAAGAATGTCTTCAATGAGAGCAGGGGCTTGACATATATATATATATATATATTATACATTAATTTCCATATGAAGGAACAAATGGGTATGATTTGAAACATATAGCAGAAGGCCACCTGTATGAGCCACATATAGCTTTCAGGTTCTGGTAATACAATAACTTCTTTTTGAGATTAATATATATATATATATATATATATATA